>NC_056528.1:1420960-1444834 GCF_019175285.1 Sceloporus undulatus | reverse complement strand
TCTCAAGAAACCCCTGCATAAATATTATTGCATATCTACAGCTCAAAAGAATGCTGTACCTTGCTTCAATCCCAACCTCTCAAGAACCCTATGCTTTTAAGGAACCCTGGCTGAGAAACCTTCATATGCAGACCAGTTTACACACTAAATAACACACTAAAAGGAGGCAGACTCTCTCAGCAGGGAATTGTGTAATGTTGTGCACGTTGTAGGATACTGTTGGTTTATCTGATGGAGATGAGCCACTGAAAAGAGGCGAGCGTTGCATGCCCCAAATGACTTGCTTCCAACCAAACAAAATTGCCTAGCGGCCGATTCATGCTTCGGCAAGCGCCACAATGCATTGGATTTTATTCCAGATTGAAATTAGGAAGTGAATCAGACCCTTTTTTTGAGATTATGAAGAGTTTTTAGTCTGAAGTAAAGATGCAGTGAGTGTTGTTCCTACAAAACTTGTAAGGTGAGAAGATTCAGAAAGGAGAAGAGGGCCATTTCTGTCAGAAATGCAAAATATCCAGGGCATTTATAAAGGCAGGGAAACTAAAAAAAAGGAAGGAAGGAAGGGAAATTATGTCTATATCTTCCCTTCCTGCAAAAGGGGCATTTTAGAAGCAGGAGGGGAGAATTAAACATTTGATGTCTTTGCTTTGACTATCAGTGCCAAACTTTGGGTATTATCCTCTAGAAAGCCTCTAGGAATGAATATCTTAAAGCACCCCTGCCTTGTCATCTGAGTTCAAAAGAATCTCATGTTTGTCGAGGAGCAGTTGGGAGATTAATGCATTCAGATGCGGGGCTCCGAATGGCCTGCGTTTCGAAGGCGCTGACAGTTCTTGAATAGGGACCGGCGTTCCCGGATTTTCATAGTGGAGAACATAGTGGCGGAGGGTGGCAGCAACGTCGGGAGCTGCGTCCGCGTTGTATTTTTCCCGCGAGTCCAGCCAGGATGCGGGAGAGGGACAGGTTTGCGTAGTTATTGATGTCATTAAAAAAGCAACCCTCGACTCCTAGTGACCCTCTGAATGAGACATCTCCAAGGCTCCTTGTCTTCTACTGTTCTGCTTAATTCTTCCCCAATTGAATTTAGCCTCCTGGTGCTTGGTCTTCCTCTCTTTCTTCTGCCCTCAACTTTTCCTAGTGTTATTGGCCTTTTAAATAAATAGCCCATTGCCTTCTCATGATGCAAGCTCAACTTCATTGGCTTGGCTTCCAGGGAGAGTCCAGCCTTGATCTGTTCCAGGACCCATTGGTTGGTCTTTTTGACTGTCCGCAGCATCCTCAGCACTCTTCTCCAGTGTTGCACCTCAAATAGGTTGGCTTTCCTCTTTTCCCCTTTCTTCATGGTCCAGCTCTCACATCTGTACATTGCAATGGGGAATACAAATGGCTTGTATGATTCTGACTTTAGTTGCATATCTTCGCTCTTCTGGACCTTCTCTGGCTCTTTCATGGCTGTCCTCCCATTCCTAGCTTTCTTTTCATCTCTTGGACTGCAGCCTCAATTCTAAGCAATGTTTGATCCAAGGTACAAGACATCTAAAAAATTAAAAGTGAAAACCACAGGAATGCAGAATGGCCCTCTCTCTCATTCTCTTTGCCTTGTTGGGTCTTGAGGTTCCTTGCCATCCTCACCAACCCTTGGGAGCTCAGGTGAGGTTGTGGGGTCCCTTTCCAGAAGGGGATACCATATTGCCAGATTGCAGATTGCGCATGGCTGCCTGTTGCGCCTCCGCACGGCTTCCCAGGATGCTTGGCGGCTTTTTCCCGAAAGGCCATAGTCCTCCGTCAGCATCGACTGTCAACAGATCAGCTTTCATCTGCTATCAAGAAGCCAACCTCGGGGCTGGCATTTGTTTCCCTTGTCTCGCGTCCCGTCCCCCCACTTTCCCCGCTTTGTTCGCCTGCCATTTTGTACCAGAGCCCCCCGCGGCGCTAATTGCTGGGCTCTGGCGCGGCCTTTGAGCAGATCCTGGCCCCCGAGGGTTTCCCCCGGCGCTTCTCCGAATCTTCTCCTGACATTAAGCGCCGCTTATTCCACATTAGGGCTTAGCGGCAGCAGACTTCTTGACAGGCCCCCTTCTCTTCCCCCCCCCTCCCAAATGAGGTCTCCTTCTCCCAAAGCTGGGATTTCCACCAGCCCCCCAACCCTCCATTCTTCGTTGCTCTGTATTCAGACTTAAAACGGCATTAAAATAGAAAGTTCAGAGAGAGAGAGAAAGGGAGGGAAGGAGAGGCAAAATGGTTGGCGTTCCTGGCGCCGAACAAGCCCCCTCCCCACCGAGAAAGTTGTAACAAGTCCCTATTCCGCTTAGCCACTTTCCTAATACCCTGTTTTAGTTAAAAGCTTATTAAACTGTCACTCTCCGGCTCATTTCCCCCGTCTCCCCGTCCGCTTCCCTTCTTCTTGTCAGTGGGAGATTTGTCTCTCTTGCTCTTTCTCTCTTTTTAAAATGCCAATCTCACGTATTTTTCCTACTCTGTGCTAAAGGAGAGATCTTGCTCGCTCAACGTAAAGTGCTCACCTACCCACCTGTCCATTAAGGATGGAGGAAACACTTGGAAATACTCAGAAAATGGTTAAAAACACACACACACATTTTGCAAGTGTTGAGAAGAGGAATTATGGACCGATAGGAACTGTCACAGGACTTAATTCTGTGCAAAATTTGTGCATGTTCTGCATCGGAGGTAGTATTTCTTCATTGAAGTAGTGTTTCTGAAGCAGAAAATGGGGTCTTCTGTGCCAAAGAACCAGCTACAGATTTTGCACAAAGTCCTGAATTGCAAATAGACTCCGAAAACCGAATGGATTTTGACAGACTTTTCTTGCAATGGGAAGAAAATGACTAATATATTGCTTGCTCCCAGCGGAGAATGACGTCCCAGTTTGTTGTTGTTCGGCTTCAAATACAAAGATGGGGAGAAAGTATGATCTTCAGTGTGTGGTTGGATTGCAACACTCAGCATTCCTTGGCCTTTGGCGCATGGGAACTCAGTCCCAACAATGTCTGGAGCTATTTTGAGATAAAATATAGCTAGTTAAAGGCTCCTTTTGGCAGAGATGCCATTGGAAAAGGTGGAACAGTTGAGGAAATATGTCCTGGTGAAGCTATCTGACCCTGAGTGCAAGTTTTGCTCCCTCATTGTTGTCTACTCCGACCAGTAGCTCCTCTCCGTCCAAGCCTCTTCCAAGCCCTGTCAATCCTTTTTGTTGGGTCCTGGACCAAATGCTTTCAGCCTGCAAAACCTACACTCTTAACCACAGAACTATGGGCTTTTCAGTTCAATCAGATGCTCTCCGGATGGGAGCTGTGATTCCCATCAGCCTCACTTTGCAGACATGATGGGAGTTGTAGGCCAAAACCTCTGGTTTTCCATGTTGTCAGAGGTACTGGGAATGCAGCAAGCCATCTTTCTGGGATACAGGACTTTGAGAGAGTGCAAAGGTGAACCTGTTGTTTTGCCTTGCAGGGTCTTTCTGGCTGCCTGGGATTAAATGGGGGCCTTGAAGAGACCAGGATACTCAAACTGTAAGCCATGGGTTGCCAGCCACATTTACAGACCCGTTTTCTCTTTCCTCCTCCGCAGGGAGAGCCGATGAGGATAATCTACCGCATGCGAGGGCTGCTGGGAGACGCGACAGAGGAATTCATTGAGTCGCTGGACTCCACGACAGGTACGACGCTTGGTTTTTCCTCGGAGGAAGGAAGGAGGTCCCCAAAGGAGGAAGGTCCTTTGGACCAAGTTTTCCCCTCAGTCCAAAACACAGATTGGGAAAGCCCCCCCCCTATGTTTTGACTACATCTCCCAAAATCCCCATGGCCAGACTTGGGAAAGTCCCCATTTCTGGACAGATACTCCCAAATTCCCCACATCCAAGCTTGGGAATGTTGTCATGTCTGGACCAAGACTCCCAGAATCTACCCAGCCAGCTTTGGGAAAGTTCCCTTTTTTTTGGACCACAACTCCCAGGGTCATAGTCCCCAAAAAAGGGAACTTCTCCCAAGGTCTGGATCTCAAATGGGAGAGCTCACAGGGCAGAATGGCCGATGAGGATGCTCAAACCTCCTCTCTGAGAATAAGAGGGGAAGGAAGTTAACGTTGTCGCTCCCTATAGACACACAAACACACCCCACTGGCTGGCACTGTTTCTCGGAGCTTTGTTGAGGCCGCTGCCTCTCTCTCCTGTCAGCTTCTTTCTTCTCCACAGACGAAGAGGAGGACGAGGAGGAGGTCTACAAAATGGCGGGTGTCATGGCCCAATGCGGAGGGCTGGGCTGCATGCTGAACCGGCTCTCTGGCATCAAGGACTTCAAGCAAGGACGGCACCTCCTGACGGTGAGCTCCCAGCCTTGGGGCATTTGGGTGCCAACTAGGTTTTATTTTAGTTTTAAGTTGTTTTTATTCTGCTGTTCTCCCCATATGGAACTCAAGACACCTCATAATTTGAGTTGGTTTTTTGTTTTTTTATCTACAGTTAAAATATTAGATAAGACAAAAGCTGTAAAAGAGTTAAATATGTTAAAATATGCATTTAAAACAATCATAATACAGGTTGAGTCTCCCGTATCCAAAATGCTTGGGACCAGAAACATTTTAGGTTTTGGTGTTCTTTGGATTTTGGAATACCCTCATCCCTTCCTATTCACGGATTTGATATTTGCGGATTTGATTACTATGTTCTCTATAGGAACATCTAGGTCCTCCCGTGCAACTCTATGGTCAACTTTAACTCAAAGTTGCACTGAAAGACCTAGAGATTCCTAGAGAGAACACTCTACTAGGCTTTTGTAGCTCCTCCAGCGCAGTTCTATGGTCAGTGTCTGTCGGACGTTGACCACACACACATAATATCTTGGAGATGCGACCCAAGTCTAAACATGGAATTCCCACATGTAAGAATTTGTACAATGAAAAAGGAAGATGGGGGTCTTGAGTTTAGGTTGACGCCAGCCCCTGAAATCTATGAAAATGTTTGAGGGTGGGCTTGATGGTTCTTCCTCCTCTTCCTCCCAGGTGCTCTTGAAACTCTTCAGTTACTGTGTCAAAGTGAAAGTCAACCGTCAGCAGTTGGTCAAACTGGAGATGAACACCCTCAACGTCATGCTGGGGACGCTCAACCTGGTAAGGGGGCCTCCTCTGTCCCAAAAAGAATAGGGAAAGAGGAAGATTCTGGGCTGATTCAGTTGGTTCCTGGAGATACAATCGAGGTTGATGTTCATCTCCACCGCCTTTCTTTCCCCCAGGCTTTGGTGGCTGAGCAGGAGAGCAAAGACAGTGGCGGGGCAGCTGTGGCTGAGCAGGTCCTCAGCATCATGGAGATCATCTTGGATGAGTCCAACGCAGAGCCCCTGAGCGAAGACAAGGTGGGTGTTCGCGTTTTGGGACAGAGGTGGCTGTCGTATTCCCAACAGTCTCAGCTATTTTAAGTCAGCAGCTCTTAACCTTTGTCCTGCCAGAGATGTTTGGAACTTCAGCTCCCAGAAGCCCCAGCCAGATTATGGTCAGGGATTTTAGGAGCTGGGATCAAAATCTTACAGGCCAAAGGTTCAGAAACGTTGTTTTGGGTTAGATCCTCAGAATCAGGAGATAGTTTATAGAGAAGATCAGTGGCTTTGGAAAGAGTTGGCTTATGGAGTTCTTGAAAGCCTCATGGGCTTTGGTAACACCATCTAAATAGCCATTTATCCAGGGCTTTGTGGGCAGAAGCACAGATGATGTGTGGAACTGGCATTGCCATGGGCAGGCTGGGGTCTGGCGAGCTTTGACCAAAACCTTGGTCCAGGTTGGAGGGACAGTGCAGTAGGACCTCACACTCAACCTGGGGCATCTAGCTTCCTTTCCCAAATACCCCCAGAGGGGTAATTCATAACCTTGAAAGACACGGTTGCCCCATTAGTTTTCCGTCCATTATCTCCCTCCTCCTCCCCCAAAAGCTCTCATTATTAGGAGGGTCATTAAGAGCTGCGAGAGCCTCCCTGGTTCTTCTGGGTCTGGGGTTAAGACAGGTCTGATCCTGAGAGGGTTTTAATGGCAGTCACAGGAACTGGGGCATCCATTCATGAGATGGATGGCTAGAACTATTGGACCCCTGGGGAGGCATTTGGAGTGCTGTTTCGTCCCTCCAAGAGCGCACTGCTAGAAAGCAGCTAGCGTCACACCCCTAGGAAGTCAATGCACTCCCGAAAGGAGGTTGGGAGCCTAAGAGACATGGCCACAGAGGTATCCTGTTGCGCCTCTGTATGCGTGCTGCTCTGACAGAGGGGTTGGCTTCTCTCTCCATCCCTTTCTTGGCTGAGATGTTATTGTAAACTTCTGCTAACACGCACCAAAGGAAAAGTTTGCAATTAGAAGGAGCCAAACTTACTCCTCCAGGGCCTAAATACTTTCAAGGCACCAGATTTTGTCTGATCTTGGAAGTAAAGCAGGGTTGGCCTAGTACTTGGATGGGAGACCGCCAAGGAACATTAGGTGCTTGAAGCTCTATTTCAGAAGGAAGAGGCAAAATCACCCTTGCTCAAGAAAACCCTCTGAAATTCAGGGCATTACCATAAGTGAACTGGCACCGTGAAAGCGCATATACATACACACTCGCTCCCCTACAGTTGTCAAAATGAAGAAGGGGTAGACTTGCAAATGAGCAACTTTCCCGGAAGGAGTTGAGTCACTTGCCCACCAGCCCCATCTGTACTGGAGTACAGTTAGCCCCTGGGAGTCATAAGGTCTTAAGGCCACAGCCTCAAAACATCTGATTTCAGCCTCATTTGTCTTCACAAGACTCAAGGGAGAGCTGGTTTAGAGTTGAGTCGAAATTAATCTTGAGGATGGAGGGCAGAGGGTACCATTCAACCTCAAGGGGATGTTGTGCCTCCTCTCTCTGCAGGGCAACCTCCTCCTGACGGGCGACAAAGACCAGCTGGTGATGCTCCTGGACCAGATCAACAGCACCTTCGTCCGCTCCAACCCCAGCGTCCTCCAGGGCCTCCTGCGCATCATCCCTTACCTGTCCTTTGGGGAGATGGAGAAGATGCAGATCCTGGTGGACCGCTTCAGGCCCTACTGCTGCTTCGATAAGTAAGGCTTCTGAATAGGAATATCCCCCCAAACCCTGCTCCCTGCTTTCCTCTGGGAAGCTCATGGCTGCTTGTAGGTCTACGGGGTTACGGCCAGGGCTGCCTCTTTGCTGTGCTTTTATACACCATGCAAAGGGAGAAAGGGTGCATAGTTTAGTCATGCTCTGCTTGTCTGGGGGATAGGCAGCGATGACCCACTAGCCTCTTGCAGCCATCGAAAACCTTTCTCGGCCCTTTCTTATATCTGGAAGCGAGAGACATGGTGGTCCACTCTGTCTTTGCTCAGCAGGCTGAATCCTTATTCTGCCCATTGGCCTGTTGTTATTCATTGATAATAGTACACTTTTAATGCACATTGACCTGGATTAATTGCAACTATCTACACCAGACAGCAAGGAGCAATAGAGCGTTTTAGTTTGAATTTCATATTCATTACTCTTATTCATTTGTTTAATTCATATCCCACTTTTCTTTCAATGCGGGAGTTAAAATGGCACCGTTAGAAAAGTACGCAAAGTGAACATTTAAAATAGCTGAAAATGCACTCTAAACACAACAATGTAATAGTAGTGAGTCTTGCGGCACTTAAAAGATGAATGGTTTTGTTTTGACAATTGCCTTTGCAATGAAGCGCATCGGATGAAGTGGGATACAATCTGCATCCTTTTAGGTTATGAAAAGTATCCTCTACAAGCTGCAGGTTGCTGGCACTTGGGGGCACCTTGAGTCCCTATATTGAGATAAAGTCCTTATATTGGGAGAAAGGGATTATAAGTAAATGAAAGAATAATAATGAGTGGGATTAAAGGGGTGAATCAGACCTCGATTGCCTTACACCCCACCCTTCTCTCTCAGGTACGATGAGGAACACAGCGGAGACGACAAGGTCTTCCTGGACTGTTTCTGCAAAATCGCTGCTGGCATCAAGAACAACAGCAATGGCCACCTCTTGAAGGATCTCATCCTCCAGAGGGGCATCACCCAGAATGCCCTGGACTACATGAAGAAGCACATCCCCAGCGCCAAGAAGTAAGAGGCGTGGTGTCTGTGGGCGATGGGTCTTGACTTGTAGGATGTGTCGGGGGCTTAGTTGGGTTTTGCCACTGTCCCTGGGAGAAGATAACTTCGGCCCAAAGACTTGGAGACCTGCAGCCAGACAGATTTTGGGAACTAACAGGATGACCTGAGACCTTCTAGTCCCAGATAGGGTTTGCTAGTCCTTAAAATGTAGGGGGATGCTCCTTTGTCTTGGCTCTTCTGTAGCTGATATTGATCCTTGCTCTAACCATGTGAGACACCCACCGGGAAAAAGAGGATTGGTGTCCAAATTGCCCTTAGATTCAAAATGGCTGCTGCTCGATGAGCATTGGAGCTCAGTGGCTGGAAGTGGGTAGTGTGAACCCCATCACTGAGATGCATCCATGTTGAGCTCTTGCCTTCTTTTTCCTCTCCCCACCCCACCCTTTTCTTGCAGTTTGGATGCTGACGTGTGGAAGAAGTTCTTATCTCGGCCAGCCCTCCCGTTCATCCTCCGGCTGCTCCGAGGCCTGGCCACGCAGCACCCTGCCACCCAGGTGAGGAGATGGGGCAGCTCCCTCCCTCTTTTCCACACTCAGGTTGGGTGGAAACATCCCACTGCTTCCATTGAGCAGTGGTGGCAGAGAAGCCCAGTGTGTCCTCCATGGACTTTATGGCTGGGGATGGCTAGAATCAGACACATGTTGCAACGGTTTGTTTTCCAAGGGATCAATAGACAACCAGGATGTTTATCACACTATGCTCTTAAAGAGGTACTATTCCAGTGTGACTCCTCTAGCAGCCTCCTGTTGCATGCTGGGATTGGCAGTTTTAAGGAGCTGAACTTCTCTGCCTGAGAATTCTAAATACCCCTCCTTAAAACTGCCAATCCCAGCATGCAACAGGAGGCAGCTAGAGGAGTCACACTGGAATAGTACCTCTTTAAGAGCTCGTCTGATAAACACCATAGACACTGAGCATATTCTGTGTGATGATTTTGCGAATTATTACTCCCTTTTGGACCTTACATCAGACACTTTAATTGATATTTATCTGGCATTTATTGAGTATCCTATACCTGAAATAGACTGAGGAATAGGAAATATGGTTCTGCAGCGGAATGGCAGCCATGCTTGAAACATGTAGCCAGAAAAGGGAAGGGGGGAGCACAGCTCTCAAAAAACCTCCCCTAATGATAGCAGCAGGAGAACCCCTCACTTGGGGAAACGGCTTCCTTGTTACATGTGACATTATTTTAGTATTGACACTTGCTTTGGGGTGAGAATCGAATTTGCTCCCTGGCAAAAGCTTCCACCCATTGGGCCATGTGCTTTGAAACTCCGATAGGTGCTGATCGGGACCGATTCGATCACAAACCTGCATAAGCTGGAGCAAGTCTCCAGCGATGAAGGGATCGGGACGCTAGCCGAGAACCTGCTGGAGGCCTTGCGGGAACATCCGGAAGTGAACAAGAAGATTGATGCGGCCCGGAGGGAGACACGGGCAGAGAAGAAGCGCATGGCCATGGCCATGCGGCAGAAGGCCTTGGGCACCCTGGGCATGACGGTAGGGGGGTTACCCTCTTTGTTGAGAATGTTTTATCTAGGGGAAAACTAATTGAAAGCAATGCTTAAGATTTGAGCAAGTTGGGGTGGGAAGGGATTAGTAATGAAGGAGTTTTAACTCTACGCATGGAGAGAACGCCATTGGTTTGTCGATAGCTGCTCTTCTCCTTCTCATGGTTCATGTTCTGCTTGGTCTTTCAGACGAATGAGAAGGGGCAAGTGGTGACAAAGACAGCGCTCTTGAAGCAGATGGAGGAGCTGATAGAAGAACCAGGCCTGACGTGCTGCATCTGCAGGGAAGGCTACAAGTTCCAGGTGCGCCTTGGCCCTTGCTGGAAATCAGAGTCCGGAATTGCGCTGACAGAAACCCTCCAGGCGGCGCAGGCGCCATCTCTGCGCTGTCTTTCTAGGCCGCCAGAGAGCTGAGGGATGCCCAAGGCAGCGTGTGAGAAAATTAATTTTTTGGAGCGCAACTCTCAGAATTCCCTGTGGGGTTCTTGGATTTGCAGTCCAACAAATGAACTTTTCCAGCATAGCCAAGCATAGAGGGGGACTGGTGATCCTCCAGATTTGATGCCCTACCATTCCCAACATCCCCCACCACTGGCCACACTGGCAAGGGCTGATGGAAATTGGAGTCCCGCAGCATCTGGAGGGCCACAGCCTCACCCACCCTATTTCCGTACCTTTTTACATCCCAAGAAGCAACTGTCTCTCGTGGGTCCCCCTGTACTTTAGCTTCTGTTTCTTGCTCCAGCCGACGAAAGTCCTGGGCATTTACACTTTCACCAAGCGGGTGGCCCTGGAGGAGTTTGAGAACAAGCCTCGGAAGCAGCAAGGCTACAGCACCGTCTCACATTTCAACATCGTCCACTACGACTGTCACCTGGCAGCCGTCAGGTAAGGCCAGAAGGGGGTCTGTGGCTGCATGCACAGGTTGGTGTATGCATGGTCCATTGGGCGCTGGTTTAGCTGGAGGGAAATCTACCTTAAATAGACCACAGTCAGATCACAGGGGCCTCTTTTGGGAATGCAGCCCCCCAAATCCTGGCCAGAATTCTGTGGGTTGTGCATTTTACAATTCTTTCCCCAAGCACTGTTTAGATCTAGTCTAGCTTAGCAAATGAGCTAACCACAGAAACGCAAAGACTTTCCCAAGATGGTATGTTTTATAGTCTTGTGTTCTTTGTCCTTTGCCTCTGCAGGTTGGCCCGCGGTCGTGAGGAGTGGGAGAGCGCAGCCTTGCAGAATGCCAACACCAAATGCAACGGCCTCTTGCCGGTATGGGGACCTCACGTCCCAGAATCGGCCTTTGCCACCTGCTTAGCAAGGTGAGTCTGTGGGAACGGCTCTTACATTTTGTAAAGCCTAGTAAAGCCCACCTTGCCATATGAAAATGGGATCGGAGGGCCTTTACCCAAAGGAGGCCTTGGGTAACCTCATTTTTACCACTGAAAGAAGAGAAGAAAAGAATGTGCTGTTTCGGGTCTGGTGGCATTTGACTTACCTGACCCCAAGTCCTGCCAGTTGATCTCTCAGTGCTTTCCTCACAGGCACAACACGTACCTTCAGGAGTGCACAGGGCAGCGGGAGCCCACCTACCAGCTCAACATCCATGACACCAAGCTACTCTTCCTCCGCTTCGCCATGGAGCAGTCGTTCAGTGTGGACACGGGTGGCGGAGGGCGGGAGAGCAACATCCACCTCATCCCCTACATCATTCACACAGTGCTTTACGTCCTTAACACGTCAGTATCCTCACTCCCCGCTCTCTCTCTCTCTTTCTCTCTCTAGCCCATTGTCCCCATTAGCAAAGGGTACCTGCTGGAATGCTAGTAGTAGTGAGTTGCTCAGTCCAAGGAAAAGCAAGGAAACAGCACCTAGAATGCAGTGTTTATAGATAATGCACATTCCCCACTTCATGCGGGAGGCAGAGGGAAAAATGGCAAAAGGGGAAGAAATCACCAGCATTAGCAAAACAAAGGGGAATTATTTTGCTCTTCTCTTCTAAGTGCTCCATAACATAAAGCACTCACTTTCATGAGAAGCAATGAGGAAAGGAAGTCAAGATCAGGAATTGCAGGGATCTGATCGTATGCACAAAAGTCTGCATAGCTTTTAGGAATGTAATTTTGGTGGAATAGATGTATAAACACCGAATCTTAAAAAACTGCGTTTTGTACGGTTTGTACAGCCGTGTTCTAGGGTCCTTCCCTCCCTGGCTTCAGGGTTTTCAGGTGTCCTCTGTAAGGCCTTTCTCCTTCCTGGCTTTTTGCAGAACACGAGCGACCTCCCGAGAAGAGAAGAACCTGCAGAGCTTCCTGGAGCAGCCGAAGGAGAAGTGGGTGGAGAGTGCCTTCGAGGTGGACGGGCCCCATTACTACACCGTCTTGGCCCTCCACATCTTGCCGCCAGAGAGGTGGAAGGCCATCCGCATCGACATCCTGAAGCGGCTGCTGGTGATCTCCCATGCGCGGGTGGTCTCGCCGGCCGGCGCAAGCAGGTGAGCAGCCCCCCAGGGCCTCTCCCTCCAATGCCCATCCTGCAGAGAGCAGGACCAGGTCTTTGCATGAGGGGGAAAGCCAAAGCACTTGGTATGGGATTCCTACACTTGGGCTGTGCCATCTTTGCTATATACTAGGAGATGAGGGGATGCACTGCTGGCCGGTGACTTGACCCCATTGCCTGGATGATTGCTGTTTTTCTTTTGTTTGAATGAGAGACTTCCGGTGTTACTGCAACCGGGCCTGTCTCTCCCTTGCCCACAACCCTGATCTGATAACTGGGTGACGGTGTTTTCCCAACCGCCTCGGTGCGTTTGCTGCCTCTGGCTCCCGCCCCGGGCGCCCATGCGTTTTCCCACATGTATTATGGATGGGCTCCTGGCGGTCTGGACATCTCAGCTATTCATCAGCCAGGTTTGAGGCGGCGAAAGGAAGCAATTAACTGCCGGCCTTAATTTCATTTCCCTCTCTCCTCCCAGGCTAACGGATAAAGTGGTGAAGGATTACTCGGCCTATCGCTCCAGTCTCCTCTTCTGGGCCCTCGTTGATCTCATCTACAACATGTTCAAAGTAAGGGGGCTTTGTGCCATTAAGGGTCCCCTCGGATTCCTAGCAGCCTCTGTGTATACCTGATACTATCAGTGGGAAATGGGGGGTGGGATCCCATTAAGAGAGGCCTACAATGCTGCAGACCCGGGTCTTGGATGTTCTCACTTATCACCTCCATTTTCCAGGCACGTGGGTTTCAATTCCTATAGCTCTGGGGATGATGGGAGATGTAGTCAGGCACATGTGGCTTTGTGGATGTCTAAAGTAGGGTGTGAGGAAACCTCAGGCACTGCAGCCAAATCTTCCAGGGTTCCCCAAAGGGCTGCAACCCCTTCATCCCTAGGTAGTTTCCCAGTTTCCATATGGAGTTTCCCCCCACATCAGAAAGATTAAAATGCCTCTTTGGAGGCTTAGCAACTGATAGTAAGAGCTTTAAACTGAAACATGCACCATCTAAGGAAGTTCCTCCAGATCTCATCCCGGTTCCCTCATCTCTAAACTGCCACCGACCAACAGACCCTTGTGCCATAGGCTTTTTTGGTCCGACCTTCCTCCCGAAGCTCCCTTAGAGTGTCTGCCTGGCCCTTCTTGGTCCCCTGTTGCCACCTCCTCCTCATGCCATCTTCTCCTCATTGCAGAAGGTGCCTACGAGTAACACGGAGGGGGGCTGGTCCTACTCTCTGGCCGAATACATCCGCCACAATGACATGCCCATCCACGAGGCGGCGGACAAGGCCCTCAAGACCTTCCAGGAGGAATTCATGCCCGTTGAGAACTTCTCCGAATTTCTGGACGTGGCTGGTGAGTGTGGCGCACTTCCTCCCAAACCCCTACTGTTTGGGGGGGGGGCTTTTGTATGTATGCTGGGACATGGGCAGAAAACCACAAACACAACGTTTTGCCCATCTGATCATCTTCCCCTCTTGTTCTCTGTTTGTAACATGAAGCTTGGCTCAGTTCCTTGAGTCATCTAGAGGCACAAAATCTTTGCACAAAAGGAGGTAGAGATGAGGCGTCAGTCTTTGTTCCCCATGTGAATCCCCAGTATCCCCATCTCCAAGAGGTGTGGGAGCCATCTGCCCCACCAAGGACTACTGTAACTCCCAGTACTCCTTACCAGAGCTAAGGGCTTTGAGAGTTGTGCTACAACAACATTAGAGGAACTGACCTGCATTTCCTTTCCTTTGAGTTAATGTATTTATTCTACTTTCATGTAATGTATATCCTGCCTTTCTCCCAACAGAGGATTCAAGGCACTAAGTACAGTGGGCCCTCGGTATCCACTGCGGTTTGGTTCCAGGACTCCCCCATGGATACCAAAATCCATGCGGTCTCGAGTCTCACTAAATATAATGGCTTAGTGAAATGGTGTCCCTTTAACACATGTTTGTATGTGTATATATATATATATATATATATATCACATTTAAAAGGGAATAAAATGCAGAGCCCACCCCTCCCCTTTGGGATGAAAGTAGGGGGCTTTCTGTTCTTCCCCTTTCCACCTTTTTGCCATCCTGAGCTTGTGGGCAAAGGACGAGGTTTTCTGGACCGGCTGCTGGGCAAGACTGAGCTCCCGGGTCTGTCTTTTTTGATCCAGGACTGTTATCCGAAATCAGCGACCCCGACGGCTTCCTCAAGGACCTGCTCAACTCCATCCCCTGAGCCTCCTGCCTGGAGTGGCGATGCAAAGAGGCCCCGATGAACTTGCCTCCTGTCATCCTCCTCTGTCTTCTGAACCCCGACCACGAAGGATTGTTGCCGTTACTTCATTTTCAGCCTCCAGCTCCATCTTCCCCTCCACTTTCCCCCCAATTCTTGGCGTGAAATGAGTTTGGGCTTGCGTCCCTGTCCCCCCCCAC
Organism: Sceloporus undulatus; assembly: GCF_019175285.1. Lineage (NCBI taxonomy): Eukaryota > Metazoa > Chordata > Lepidosauria > Squamata > Phrynosomatidae > Sceloporus > Sceloporus undulatus. Next base: position 1,430,264 of record NC_056528.1, on the reverse strand, counting down.
GATCCCTCCTTGCTTCTCAGCCCCCTGTCCTCTGAGCCACTGAAGGAATGCCTGCCAGGACTTGAGGTATCCAAGCCAGTTTCCTTTCCCCTTTCTGTCCCCGGTCTGTTTCACTGCTCCTCTTCCTCTCTTTCCGTGTGGCCATTTTACCAGTCAATAAATAAATTAATGATAAAGAACCTGGTAGCAATGAATTTGGCTGGTTGGGGTGCCAGTGGATGGTCTGGTTTTCCCTGTGTTTGGAAAAATTCGGAATGGACGCTTTCGCCCTGGAATACGTAGTGCTGCCTTGGCACAAGGATGCAGGTTGTGTTTCTCATTTAGGATTTCCAAGTCATGTTTTGTTCCCATGGACAGGCGGAGTCTGGAACAAATGAAAGGTCAAACTGTATGATATTAGATATTATTATTATTATTATTATTATTATTATCATCATCATCATCATCATCATCATCATCATCATCATCCTCCCAGTCTACAAATCTAAAACACTCCAAGGGGAGTTTTCTTCATACCCTTTTCCTCTCTGCCTACCATTCCCCTGCCCTTCAGATCCCTTGGTACTCCATGGAGTATTTATTTGATATTTGGGCTCAAACCAGTATGTTGTAGGTTCCCAGCAAAGGACTGTTGGCCAGTATCAATGTTCCGTGTGCCACTGGTCACATTGAGACGCACCAGCTGTGTGTGTTGCCTCCTTGGTATGCAGCGTTGTCCATGTCAGCGACCGGCATCCTGAGTGTGGCAACTCCCTAAATGCGACGCAGCACGCATAGGACGTTTTACCCAGGTAAGCGCTTTTCCCCAGGAGCGGTGGCACATCTCTTACAAAAAGAGGCTTTGCAAAATGCGTCTGCGGCCTTTATCATGGGTGCGGTGGTGGCTTGTTTTGTTTTTTAACTTGGCCTACTTTCCCCAGTGACACAATGGCTTGTTTGTCTCCTTCTGCCCAGTCAACGTTCGCAACAAAAGTTGGCCCAGCGAGAAAAGGGAATCGGTTTAAACTTGGCAAGTCTGCTCAGAAATGGTTGAGAGGCTTTGCCGGCCTCGCCGAATCGGGAACTGAGAGTTGGGAGGTTGGCATACTCTTGTCAAAATAGGGCCATGGGTCTCTTTTGGGAAGATGGCAAGCAGCCCTGGAGAGGGATCTCACGATCCGCCCGCTTTGCCCGATGGTGACTTTTGGGCGTGGGCCGATAAGGAAAGGCGGAGGTGCCCTTTCTTGCCCTGCTTCTCTCTTGGGAGGCTCCATTAACCTGATAAAGTTAATGAGCGCCTTGCAAGGATCCCTGAGGAAATTGCACAGTGAGGGAGGCCTGGCTTTTGAAAGTTGACTTGCAGTTGGGAAGTTTGGGATTTCAATTTGGCGAGTGGGTAGACCATCAAGATGAGCTGATTCCATCTTGGCAGAAGGAGGTTCCTTTGAAGCTCAACGAACGTCACTCATTTGCGCTCGGCGTCATGGTCTTTATGATGCCAGGACACTTAGCGTTTTATTGAGCGACGCAAGCAAAGAGGGAGGCCTCCGGCTGCAAGGCGCTTACGGTGCCAGTGGAAACGGCCAATTCAGAGATGGATCCTTCTCCAGATGTTTGGGATTGTGACACAGAATGTAGTTATTGGTCATGCTGGTTGAGGATTGTGGTAGTTATAGTTCAGAATATCTGAATTACCTGCCCTGAGTTGGTGGGAAAGGAAGGGTTTGGAGAGACGAGGGGATTCTGGGAGAGGTTTCCAGAATGGAGAGGATGTGAGAAGTGCTGTGTAAAACTATAGAGGTTTCGATCTTTAAAACACACAAACCCCTTGTTTATAGTAATACCTTGAGTGGCTCTGCCTACAGACACAGGCCTACACTGGTTCAGTTCTCCCAAGACTAACTTCACCAGGAGAAGCCAAATGTCTGTCAGCCATGTGCGTCTATGTTCTGATATGCCCATCCTGGGGCTTTACCTTTGTGGGTTTTTTGCCGCAACTGCTGCACGGAGGTCCCTTTTGCCCTCTTATAGCCCTTGCCAGTGTTTCTCCGGAGCGCCTGGGAACGTTCAAACCCTTCCAGGAATACAGGGCCGGGCTGAAAGCGTGACGGCCTCAGGGATCTCTCCGCACTTTGACAGGGATCCTTGATGTGGTTTGGCACAACCGGCAGCAGAATCCCAGGGCACCTTCCCTGCTGTGTGCGCTTTCACGTGGCTTTCCTGCTCCCACATCTGCTGTTGTGCAAAGGGCACAACACAGGCACAACTCCATAGCAGAGTTGGGGTGCTTCTTGCAGCAGTGCTAGCCTTCAGAGGCTGTCCATTTCTTGCATGTTCTGTATTTTGGTTTTGCCTTGGTCATGTTGGTTTTGTTGCTCTGGGTTCGCATAGGGCTGCTTCGCCTGTTTGTGTTTGCAAAGGTCTCGGTCCAATGCCCTGCATCTGTGTGTAAGATTGTTATAGTGTACTCACAAAGCAAACACAAAGCACATCTGCACAACCCTTAACTTTGACTGTCCAAATGGTTTCGTACAGCCGCATTTTAGAATTAGGGTGCACTTTGAAATACGGGAACAGAACGGGTTTGTCCAAAGCCTTTTAAACAGGAAAAGCCTCTCGGAGTCACCGGCGGAGATTAGCATCAAGTCCATCCCTATCCTCAGGCTTGCAAAGGAAAAGTCACTACAGAAAAGGAAAAGCAGGTGCGGAGAGAGGAGGAGGAGGAAAATGCCTACTCAGCCCTTTGTGGTGATGTTCTTTCGGGTGTTTTCATCTGGCTGGAAAAGGCAAAGCAAGCTGCTGTTTAGGCAGAGTTTCAAGGCAGAAAGAAGGAAGAGAGAAGCAATGGTTTGAAATTCAATGTAAGGGGAGAAGCAACAAATAGGAGTCGAGTGAGAAAGCAGCAACCAACTTTCTTCCTAGCTCCAAAACAAGTCTTTTTCTTTTTCGGCCACTTATGGGATGAACGGTCAGCTCTTCCCAATGCTAACAAATAGAGTCACAAATTCTTTCCCAACAGAGACGGCTGCCACTGGGTGAATAGGAAAGGGAGGAGACCTCAATGTTGGGCATCGCGAGGTTGGATTCAGGGGTGACTTTAATGGCATCATTTATCAACAAGTTGAATGCCAGGCTGTGTTCTTTTCCCAGCAGAGTCTGGGCATCTCTGGCTCTGAATGAAAAAGGTTCGTCATTTGGAGCCAGGCTTTGCTAGGAGATCTTGTCTGCCCTCTTGCTAGGTCTTGGCTTGGCCCTTGTTTGTGGCGAAGGGGAACCCCATTTGGCTTTCCTGCTTTCCAGGCCTTAAATCAGGGAGGAAGGAGGGAGAGAGGCCATGGTTAAATATCTCATGGGGTTCAAGACTCATCCTCTAGGTGCCCTTTGGATACCTGGGTGTCTCAGGACTACAGCTACAATGGCACGGTGTTGTGTTGTTTGAGTGTCGGCCTAGGGCTCCATGGGATCAGTGTTCAAATCCTAGCTCAGCCATGGAAAACTGCTGGGTAGTCTTGGGCAAGTCTCTCTCGGTCTCAAGGGAAGGCCATGGCGAACCCTGAATAAATCTTCCAAGACGTATTGCCTTAGGTTACTCTAAGTCGGAGGCACACAACATAAGAGTCCATCGGATGTCATCTCTCAAGAACGAGAGCTGGTGAAAGCTCTGCCCAAGCAGAATGGCACCCTCAATGTAATGATGCCCTTAGATGCACCAAGAAGAAAGCGCCATGACTGGCCCATTTGTGGGAAAGAAAGATGCCTGCGTTTGCCAATTAATTTCCTTCCCGAGACACAAGAGAGGCTTCCACCTGCATGCCTTGCAGAAAAGAGCCTGGGACTTGGAGCCAAACAGGTGGTGTGTGGTGTGCGTAGGTCCTCTGAAGTGTGTGAACTGCCTTGTTTTGCAAGCACCTGCGGCCAGGAGTGGAAGGGAAAGGGATGGAAAGGTTGCCGCTCAAGGCCCGGTGATGTTGACGCTGCAGATTCATCTTCGATGCAGTCAAGTTCTGCACCAGGTTTATTAAATGCCGGTCTGGCCAAGAGCAAAACCCCTTTGAGGTCCACAGAGCCAATGCTGGGAATCCAGGTTTTCCCCAACCTTGGCCTGCTTTAATTGCTTCAGCCTTGTTACAAAAGGCAAGAAAGCTTGCTAAGGTAGAAAGAGAGAAACCCACATTTCAAGAGGGTTTTTGGTATCAAATTAAAGGGAGCCGCGGCCCTGAGTTTGCAAGACCTGAGAAGGGCTGCGGATGATAAGACTGACTTGGGGGTCTTTTGTTCATGGGGTCACCTTAAGACGAAGTCAACTTGATGGCAATTAACAACAACACAAAATAATTTGGTTCTTTGCAAGTCAGGTAGATATGGCCACCAACAGCTAAAACCTTGTCTTTGGGATTGGAAGCTTCCTTCCGGAGCAAAGAGGACTAGGATCTCAATCTTTCCCAACCAAGAAGCAAAAGCTCTCGGGAGGCGACCCGTTTTGGTATCGCAACACAGCCACCACCTTGATTTTTGTCAAGGCTGAAATAAACCAACCCGAGTTGTGAATTGCTCAACCCAAGTGATCCCAAAGATTGCGTTGGCACATAAAGGAGTGGGAAGTAGTTTCCTTGTTGCTGGTGCTTCGGCCCCAAAACATGGACCTGCCGTACAGGCGCAAGACACCTTGGTGCCCAAACGTTGCCAGCCTTCTGAGGACGGCTAATCCTGTTAGAAATGTCTCATCGCCCGCTCTTGTAAAACCTTTGCAAGATGTCAGGCGGCGTTTATTGCTTTGGGAGACTCTGTTGCTGCAGGTCCTCCATTTTGTGCCAGGAAGTGTAATCTTCTCAGGTTTATGTTCTTAAAAGTTCTTTATGGGCTCTCCAACCACAACCAACCTGGTCTAGGGCCAAGATGCCTAGCTGGTGAGGATATTGACATGGACAGGGAAAGAGGAACATCAGTTAAAACAGTGGAAAATTTGGAAGCAGATCCCAATGGGAATGGGATGCCAAGGCCCAAAATGGCAACTGTGCCCAGGGATGCCACCCTTGCCTCTGAAATCCTAAAGACTAAGTTGAGAAGGTGCAGGGGGAAAATAGGAACGTCCGCATTGATCCTCAATTCAGATTGCAGGCTTCTGTTTGCAAACTATTTGTCTTGTCGCATGGTTGTGAGGCCGTAATATTCTGCTTTGGACTTTCTGCTCTGGTTATCGTTTGTTGCGCTTGTTAGCCCCTGCGCAAACTAGCCATCAGATGCTTTCTGAAACCAGAGCGGCCAGTTTGCTCCAACCGAAGATGGAGGTGGTCGGAAAACCTGACCTATGCAGATGCCAAGATGTGGTCTATTGCCTTGGTGACTTTTTCCTTTTGCAGGCAAGCGGACGCATCGAAGCTCTTTGCTCTCGCAAACCCAGCTCTGCAGCTTTGCTAGCATTTTGGAAGCAACATGTCACCCGTTCCAGCTCTTAGCACTTAAAAAACATGCTGGAGGACTTGTGTCCTTATAGGAACTTTTTTGGCATCATGTTGATCTTCAAGATGGACCTAGGATCTGTTAGGTAATCCATCCCAGATCCTGTTGTGGCATTCTTATTGTTTTCCCCATTTGAATGACTGAGTTTGCATCTGGGCATCTCTGGGTGGCTCCCAAAGGCATCTTTTTGATCCTGGCAAAGCGGTAATTAAGATCTCAGCTTCGTTAGGCTTTTTCGTTGCCGAGGCAAGTGCAAACTGGAGGTTGCAACACACCCTTCAAAGAGGCTTAAGAGAGGCTTAAGAGATGGTACACTTGTCTAATAACGCCAGTGGCGCATATGCGCTGGATGATCGCATGGGCTTGTTTAATGGGCAGCCGTGCTTTTGCTTTGGTTAAGCAGCCAGCAGCCCAAACCATGGCCCCGTTTGGAAAATACGCTTATGTTTGCAGGGAAGCTACAACTGGACAGACCTTGTGCTAACTCACAAAGTGAGCTGTAGTTCACATCTGGTGGAAGAAAACACTGGTTTGACCTGGGCCATTTTGGGAGACACTGATGGAGACCAGAGCCTTCATATCCTTTTTTGCGACAGTAAAAGACTTGATGCATAAAATCAAGTCACCTTTCTGATTTAAACCAGCATCTAAACAAGGGTTTAACCTAGTCACAAATGGCAAAGGTAGTCAATCTGGTGTGAGAGCCAGCATGGCGCAGGGGTTTTTGTGTTGGATGAAGATAACAGGAGCCCAGGGTTTGAATCTCTGCTCAGCCATGGAAACCCACCAAGTGACCTATGGCAAGTCCCACTCTCTCAGCCCCAGAGGAAAGGAACCGCCAACCTCCTCTAAGTCAGTCTGGCCAAGAAAATTCCAGAAAGATGGTCGCCATAACCAAGCGTCAACTTGAATGCATTTAATGGCATCGACATAAGGATGAAACATTTGGCTGTCAAAGGATGGAAGTTGTCCAGTGATTTCAAAGACAGTATTGTGATTCTGACAGGCGTTGGTCAGTGTTGCTCAAGCCATGCTTCAAAGAGAAGCGAGAGCTCCTCATGACAGATCATATCATGGCAAGGAGAGTCCACAATCGCACGCAAGTGTCTTGATGCATATCAGGGAACCAGCTCTTGCAGTTTGCATCTCTGCCAGGAGCGAGTCTTTTGCAAAGCTAATGGCCCTTAATTGCTCACTTTAGACCGTTCTGCCCTGCAAAATAGCTTGCATTGCAACAAGTTCACAACAAGATACGGTTGCGCCAGGCTATTGCGAAGATGCTATTAAGCTCGCAGGGAATAAGGATGTTGTGGGCGTTGTGGTGGCAGCAAGTGACAAAACACCAAACAAAAGACAGCTGTTTGCTGTAGGGTAAAGGAAATGTTCCTCATAGTCTTATGGGCAGGACTGTCACCAGGCACTTGGCTGCCCGAGGCCCAGCGGAAAATGGCATCCTGCGCTCCCCACAAGTCAAAATGTTCAGTACATAAGGACAGCGGAGTTGTCTAACAAGTGCCTCTCCCTACTCCCAGTTGTAAAAATGCCACAATAAAGGCAGTAATGGGACACATGCTGCTGGCTCAGGAGAGCCCAGATTTGCTGCCTGTGCCAAGATGGGCAAAGTTTGGCCACCTTAATGTTCCTGGACTATAACCTCCATCAGCACAACCAAGGTTGGAGAATGCTAAGATCCGTACTACCAAAACAGACCACAGGTTACATTGCCACTCCGTTATGGAGGTCACTGGATTGTGAAGCCAGTAATGCAGTGCCACTGCATTGCGGCATCCATGGTGCAATTCCACAACATTGTGCAGTGGCCTTAGTGCAGTACCCTAACCATTGACCGTGGTCATAAGGGTTGGTGGGACACGCAGTCTTAACGTGGGATGCAGGAACTCCCAACACATCCTAATGGTGTTGGGCTCCATCTTTTGCCACCCCAAACGCATTGACCATGGTCATAAGGGTTGATGGGAGGCACAGTCTAACATGGGATGCAGGAACTCCCAACGCATCCTGATGGGGTTGGGCTCCATCTTCTGCCATTCCTAACACATTGACCATGGCCATAAGGGTTGGTGGGTGGCACAGTCTAACATGGGATGCAGGAGTTCCTAATGCATCCTGATGGCGTTGGGCTCCATCTTCTGCCATCCCAAACGCATTGACCACAGTCATAAGGGTTGATGGGTGGCACAGTCTAACATGGGATGCAGGAACTCCTAATGCATCCTGATGGCATTGGACTCCATCTTCTGCCATCCCAAACGCATTGACCGCAGCCACAAGGTTTGATGGGAGGCGCAGTCTAACATCATCTGGGAGGGCCCTGTGTTCCAGCCCTGTTATCTTATCTTGGCCAAGTCTTTTCCAGGGTTTGTTTGCGCTGGATTAAGTTTGTGAGTCAAAGCCGGGGTGATGTCACCTCGTCCTGAGTTACCTCCACCTTGGTGAAAGATCCAGGCGGGGTCCCAGCCGTCGCATTGTCTTTGCGCCTGAAATGTGGGCGATGCTTCCAGGAAATGCCAACGGAGCTAGTCCTGCGCCTCTTTCGGGTCTCACCTGGGTGAGTCATCCCTCTTCTCCCTGGGCTGGAAAACAGGGACCTGCGGAGACCTGGAGGACTTGACGTTCAGATGCCACCCTTCAGGGTCTGAGTCATGGCTGGTGAAGTCACCTCCGACAAGCCGGGTCTTGCCCATCGGAGCCCATGGACCGCTCCTCTCTGGGCAGAACCATATCCCTTCCCTGTTTTGCAAACTCTTTATTTCCCCTTTCTTTTCCACCAAAGGAAGAACTGGGACTGGAGCAAGTCAGGTCAAGAGGCTTTGGACATTACGTTGGTTTGGAGCCATAAGAGGTCCAACCATCCAGAGGTAAAGGAGAACCTCTCGCCATCCAGAGGTACCCCCCTACACACATTTTTATAGACAGATATCAGTCAGATATAACATTTTGGATATATAGTCGCCCTTTGCTCCGTAAAAGAACGAACAAACTTCTCCGAGGTCAAACGATATACAACGAATGGGGAAAACAACGCCGTTTTCAAGGACCCCGAGTTCAACAACAACCCATGGATTGCATGGTTTTCAGGATGCATGGTTTGATATTCCAGTTTGGCCCGCTCTGCTTTTTAACCACTGGACTTCAGGGTTTTTTCCCCCCCGGAGGGGGAACCTGACTTCAAATCCGGCTTTTTGGGTTTCCTAATGTCCAAATTACAGGGTTGCTTTTAATCCCGAGAACAAGAAGGAGACAAAGGCAACAACAAAAGGCACGGTCCTTTCTGTCTGCAGTTGGTAAAAAAAGGTGTACTGAGCCTGAAAGACTTAATGGAATCCCTCTGGGAAGCTTCTGAGTAATGATGGGGAGTAGCCCATAAAGAGTAATCCCATTGAAAACAAAGGTCTTTGGAGAGAGAGAGAACACCCTCCGAAACTCCTGCGGTTCGATGGCAGCGTGTCTGATCTGCGGCCGATGAGACAAAGCTTTCTCTTTTCTCCAAAGGAGCTCTGCTTTTGCAGAAGGGATTCCTGGGGCTTGTTTATATTCAAGCACAGACAGTTCTTCCTAAGGTTTAGGTGGCCTCTCTCTTCCTGGAGCTTCCATCCATTGCTCCATTGGGTCCTTTCTCTGGAGCAGCAGAAAACAAGCTTGCTCCCTCCTCAATATGGCATCCCTTCCAAGATTTAAATAGGGCTATCATATCACCTCTTAACCTTCTCTTTCTGTCTGGACATTCTTCCTAATGTTGAGGTGGACTCTCTTTTCCTGCAGCTTGAATCCATTGCTCCATTGTGTCCTATTCTCTGGAGCAGCAGAAAACAAGCTTGCTCCCTCCTCAATATGGCATCCCTTC
>NC_056528.1:1371556-1420950 GCF_019175285.1 Sceloporus undulatus | reverse complement strand
AAGTATTGAAACAGGGCTATCGTATCCCTTCTTAACCTTCTCTTCTCCAGGCTCCCTAGGTCTCTCCTCATAGGGCTTCATGGTTTCCAGGCCCTTCACCCATTTGGGTTTACGACTAGAAGGAAAGAGACATGAGTCACGCAGAGATGCAGCAGGCGACTTCTTCTCTGGGTCTCCAAGGGCCACGAAAGATCTACTTGATCAATTTATGTTATTAATTTAGACCCAGCAATGCATTTATATCACGCAATTCAATTTGTATCTCCCTATGTTGGCTCCAAGGTAGTGAACATTGAGACGGAGGTTCATAGAGCAAGCCAAGCGTGCAAATGGTGTTTAGAAGGATACCACTTTTGGTTCCCAACAACCGCCGGATCCTGACGCCGGAGAAAACGCGGAAGGCCGCAGTGTCGCAGGAGCCACAGCGGCATTTGCATGGCTTTGCGCTATTCAGGGCTTGTCTCTGTCATCATCCCCATTCTCCAAACCCGCCCTGTTTAATTGTTTTGGGGAAGCGACAGGACCAGCCCTGCCTCCTTCGCAGGAGCTCCTAAGCCTCAGGTCTGCGGAGGAGAGTGGACACCTGAAAAGCAAAAAGGCCCAGCCTTGCATGCCTTGTAAGCGACTCACGCTGTGTTTCCCAATGCGACAGAACGGCTCAAAGGGGGGCCAGGGGGGTTGGACTGCAGCAGTGATGGGGATGATGGGAGCAAGAGTTGGGTATGCTTCTGAAAGTTGATGTTCTGTTTTTACCAGTTGAGACAACCAAGGTTAGTCGGCCCAATAAGGCCCCTGGGGGGGCTAAAACCGTCCAGGGATCTCTAGATCCTGTTTGGACTACAGCTCCCAGCATCCCCCGCTGCTGGCTTGGCTGCACAAGGCAGCTGGGAGTTGTAGTCCAGCAAATGTCCGGAGGTTCCTGTGGTTCCCTCTCTGTTGGGGTGCCCCTGGTTGGGCAGCTATGGTTGGACTGCCACTCCCAGCAGCCCCACTCTGATTGGGGATGATGGGAGTGGCACTCCCCCCTTGCTACTGGCCCTGCTTTAGGTTGCTTTGGGGTCAAGAAAGGGGGTTTGAGCGGTGTTTGTGTGTACAGTATGTAGAAGTACCACAATGCTGGCAGCCAGTTTTGTTGGGGATGATGAGTGCTAGAGTAACCTAGAACACGTGGGTGGGCGTGGCCTGAGAGGAGGGACGTGGTCTTTACGTCGCACGTGGAGCGACGCAAAGGGGGAAAGGGGGCGTGGTTGGCGACTAAGGCCCGCAGCGGAGGCGGGACCAGAAGCGTCATTACCGTCCGAGAGGGGCGGAGCTATGGGCGTGGCTAGGGAGGAAAGCCACTCTTACAAGGCCAAGCGTTGCAGGGGTGGGCGTGGTCAGAAACAGTAGCACCAGGTAGGGGCGGAGCTGTGGGCGTGGCTAGGGAGCAAAGGCACTAACAAGACTAGGAGTGGGCGCGGCTAGAAACGTCGTTAGCACCAGAGAGGGGCGGAGTCATGGGCGCGGCTAAGGAGACAGGACTACGCTTCATCCTTTGCGACTCGGAGTGGGCGTGGCTAAGGCCTCCAACGAGGCCCGGCGTTGCAAAGGAGTGGGCGTGACAGAGGAGGCGTGGTTTCCTCTGAACCCCTCCCATTCGAACGTAGCGGCGGCCAATCAGGGGCCGAGTCTCAGGGTGAGGCGGGCTGAGTGGCCGCCGGCGAAGACTGCAGAGGCATATTCTCTCTCTCTCTCTGTCTGCGAAGCCATAGAGTCCTCCTCCGCTTCGTGGGAAGATGGCCGTTGGGGAGGTGGGCGCCGAGGGAGGCTCGCCGGCGGCCGCTGGGCCCCAACCGCCGCGTCTCAAGGGCTGAGATTCAAACTGAAAGGCCGTTTTACCTCAGGGAAAGTGAGAGCGAGACTCAAGGGGAACTAGGTCGAGCTCTCTCTCTCTCTCTCTCTCTCTCTGGAGGCCATGATGCTGCACTCGGTGCTCTTCGGGGAGATGATGGCGTCGCGGCCGGGGAGCCTGGAGGCGGAGGACGGAGGCGGCGCTGCCCCGACGTCTGCGCTGCGGACGGAGCTGGGCTCCAACCTGCATCTGCTGAAGGGCCTGAACGTGCGCTTCCGCTGCTTCTTGGCCAAGGTCCACGAACTGGAGCGCCGCAACCGGCTCCTGGAGAAGCAGCTGCAGGCCTCGCAGCAGATGAACGAGCGCCGCCTGCGCTGCTACAAGCGCTTCCCGCGGAACCAGGCCGTCCAGACCGACCCCTCCCCGCCCTCCATGCCTTCGCCTGCTCCCGCGCCTCCTCCTCCTCAGCCTCCGCCTCCGTCGTCGCTCATCCCGCACTCGCACTCGCACCCGCCGGCCTCCCACTACAACCGGCTCCCGGGCACCATCTGGAGCTACACCCAGGTGCGGCGCACCGGAGGCGGAGGCCTGGAGACGCTGCAGGGCCCGGGGGTCTCCTGGCTGCACCCGGACGGCGTCGGCGTCCAGATCGACACCATCACGCCCGAGATCCGCGCCCTCTACAACGTCCTGGCCAAAGTCAAGCGCGAGAGGGACGAGTACAAGAGGAGGTCGGTCCGGATGCTGAAGTCACTATGGAATTCTGGGAGTTGGAGGCTGTTGTGGGCCCCACAACAGCCTCCAACTCCCAGCATCCCATCGCCTTTGGAGCCAGGGGCAGCTCTGCCTTCTCCCCTTCCCCCCGCAACATAGTATGGGGATGCTGGGAGTTGTAGTCCCAACGGGGAGGGAGGCCATGGAGCATGGCTGCCCTTATGCAGAGACCATTTGGGGAAGGGATGGGGGAGTCCATCCTGGGGACTGGGGGGGGGGGGATGGGCCCCACCCTGGTCGGGGGGGGGGGCAGGGGATGGGGGGGGGGCCTGGGGAGGGGGGGGGGGGATCCGCAATTGGGGGGGCGGGGGTGAAGGCGAGGGGATGGGGACCAGGGGATTTGGAAGCGTCTGTCATGGACTGTCAGGGATGGACGACCCCGAGAGGACTAAGGGGGTGTCCTGGAGTGGGGAGGATGACTGGGGTCTGTGGAGGTCATGGACTGGAGGAGGGCGAGAGATGGGGTGGGTGAACCCAGGAGGGAGGGGGGGCATGGGGGGGTTTCATGGACCAGGAGGAATGGGTGAAGCCATGGAGATGGGGGGAGGGAAGGATGGGTCTATGGATGGGGAGAAGGGAGGGCCAGGTCAGGGGGTGGGGGAGAAGGAGGATGAGTCCATGCATGGGGGAGGAGAGCCTCTTGGGACTGAGGGGGTGCTCATGGACCAGAGGAGTTGGGGGAGAAGGTAGATGAGCCCAGGAAGGGGGAAGGGAGCCCACAGGCCACAGATGGGACCCAGAGACCAGAGGATGGGGACCATGGACAGGGGAAAGGGAGGCCAAGACTGGGGGGGAGGGGCTGGACTAGATTGGATTCTCTTTTTGGGGAGGGTGGATGGACCAGAGTGGACTGGACTCTTTTGTGGAGGAGGTTGTTGTTGTTGTTGTTGTTGTCCTCATCCTAGGCCCCCTTTCCCTCCCAGGCCATCTTAGGAGCCTGGTCAAAGGTGTCCCTGGAAGGCATGGGCTGGGCAGCTGGGCTTTGGGTGTGTGGATGGAGGGGTCCTCACTCTATTAGGCCACCTTCCCTTTCAGAGCTTGGCTTGGAATGACTTGGGGCTCCAGAGCAGGGCTGTTTTTAGGGGGACCTGGAAAGTTTTGGGGCGATAGGCAGTAAGCTGTTGTGGTGGCCATGCCAGTCGTCTGTCTTTCCCTTGGGGCCCCTGAGGAGGCTGGCAGCTGGGCTTGGAAATATTTGGGATGGATGGATGGGGTTGTACCTTTGGTACCTTTGGAGGGGAAATCACTAGGCTTTCCCCAGTTCCACTTCCCCAAACTTTGGCCCCTGTGCCATCATGCTGCCACTCCCAATGGGCAAGAGAGTGGCCCCTGGTCATTTGAAGCAAAGGGAACCAAGAGATCCAGCATTCCCTGTATTTTGGGGGTCTTTCTCCTTGTCCAGTTCAACTTTAGCAGTGAGGAGGGTGAGAGCAGGAGAAGCAAGGGACAGGCCTTTGCTGCCTTCCTTCTGGACTTTGGGAAATCAAGATGATTTAGTTCCTTGTGAAGAAGATGGGAATGAGCGCAATAAGGAAAGTGGGTTAGGCGAGCTTGAAGGAAGAGTGCCAACAGGACTGAGAAAGGGCAGGGGTTTGGAAGGAAGGAAAGGCTGGAGAAAGGGGAGGGGGCTGGCCTTGGTGGGAACAGGAGGGGATCAGGCTGCAGAGAGGAAGCGGATGTAGGCCAGGGAGGAAGGAGGGAGGGAGGAAGCCGGATGGGAAGGGATGATGGGGTGAATGAAGGAGAGGAGGCTGGGATAGAGAGGTTTTGTGAAATCCTTAAGTGAAAGCGTAAGGCAGTATTGGACCAGGATGGAGAAGAAAGGGAAGGAATGGAAATGAATGAATAGACGGATGTTGGGGAATGGGTTATGGGTTATGGGATAAGGAGAAGATAGCAAAGATAGTGGCAAACCCCTTCAGTCTCTCCTCCTGACTCTGTAAGGTGATAGTCTGGCTACCCCTTGTTCTCCAAGGATCAAATGTTCAGAAGCCCAAAGGCAGCGTGAAAACCTGAAGCAAGAGATGGAAAAGTGTGGAGTGGGAGGGTGACATGGGCCTTTGGAGTAAGACAGGGCAGTCCATACATAGTCAGTGGTGCAGGAGGCCTTTGACTCTCTGGGGCTGAGGGTTAGGCAAAGGTTCCCTGGGGACTGTAGGCAACAGAGTCAAAAGCCACTACCTGCCTGGTTCTCGGGGAGGGGAGGCTAGTTTGGAAAGGCCGGCCTTGCAGGGCTTAGCAGTCCTCCTTGTCCTTCCTTTGTGTTTGGAGCTCATCTGGGGAGAATAGTGAGAGGAGAGTCCATAATGGCTGGAGGGGTGTTGCTGCCGTTGTGTTGGAAGTCTGAGGGTCAAGGAGCAGAATTGTTGGGCTTCATGGGGAGCCTATGGGACGGTGACATGTGCAGCAGGGGCTCCTTGTCAAGGCTTCAATCCTGTGGTGTGAATTGTGTATGTCCCAGTACAATGTGGAGATGTCTGCATGCGAGGGAAAGAAGAAGTCTCTCTGGGGTGATCTATAACTTTCCTCATTGTCACTGCAGGAGAAGGAGGGCTAGGGATTGAGAAGGAATGCAAGGTTTGGGATGGATAAGGTGGTGGTTGGGGGGGGGGGGTAGGGTATCCTTAGGATGTGAGGCCTTGAGCATCTGAGTAGCCACAATGTCACTGGTATTGCCAAAAGCTGGAAGGCCTCCAGCCAAAGCACAGGGGAGAGAAAAGGGCCCTAAGCCATCATGAAATGAAGATTTGAAGGTGGAATTGAAATAGGGGGAAGAGAGAGGCATCCAGGATACATCTGTCCTTCCTCCCAGTCTGCCAAGACAGAGACCTAGGCATCCCTGCAGTCTAGGAGCAAGGGGTGCTCTTTGCCATCGGATTGCAAAGGCAGCTCTGGCCAAGGACATTTTAGGGACACAGTCTTCTTCTTCTTCTTCTTCTTCCTTTTGCCCTGTGTTTAGAGTTTGTTGTCCAAAGCCGGCTAGGGCTTGTGCTTTCTGGCTCCCGGGAGTGAGCTCAGTGGTGCAGTATCTGGCCTGAAAGCACTGCAGGGGAAGAATGGCATCCAAAACCAAAGATGTTTGAATGTAACGCTTGCCTTTAAAAAGACAAACACACAAAACGCAGCAACACCTGAGCAGCTTCATTCTCTGCCTCAAAGCAGGTTTGAGCTTGGTTGGACGGAGTCTTTTGTTTGCTGCCTTGGCCTGATCTTTGCCTGGTGTGATCTTAGGAAGCCTGCTGCTGCATTTATAGCCGACTCCTTTCAAAGTAGCCTTTGTTAAAGCGGCTTCTTTTGCCTTAGGAGGAGAGGGGTGTTGGAGCTATAATACTGGATGCTTTTTAAATGATAGCCTTGCCACTTTGCCATGGCGCCTGTCTTTGTGTCAGACTGGAACGTCTAGTTAATGCAATAGATGAAGCTGTTTTGTCTTGAGAATGGTGTGTTTGGATGCGTTTCATGGGAATGTGGAAATGCTTTGTGCCCAGCTGCCACTTCCACATGCCTTGTCTCTGTCCGTATTTGTCACATAGTTTGATTTCCGCTTCTGCGCTTGAAGCAGCCCCTTCCTTACGAAACGCATGCTAATCTGAACAACAGTTGTGTGCATTAAAATTCAGCGTCCGCATTGGCTTTGATATTCCTTGTGGAGTGAGAATGACAAACACTGTCTGGACTTTGTTTGCCCTTCCAGCAAAGGAATTAATTTTCTGCTTCTGATAAAAAAGAAGGGGGAAACTTGACTGTGACAATAACACATGTACTTGCCAAATAATGTACAGCAACCCACGGCGGGATTTTGTTCATAAGGGAGAGATGGCAAGAACTGAGTCTCTTAGGGCTTGTCATGTTGCCTAGCTGGTCTTCATATTTTTCCAGACCAGGGTATGCTATCTTTCCTGATGTGGCTGAACCACACAGTTCCAGCCAGCCTTGGCCATACGATGGAAGGATGATGGGTCTTGCAGTTTGACAACCTCTGGGAGCCCACATCCTTTACATTGATGCCTTTAGGCATGAAGCCAAGACTGCTCCACCATTGACTTGTGTGGACTTTCCTCTCCTGACATTGCTGCAGGCACAATGCCAAAGGCCATCCCAGTTCCAAGAAATGAACTGGGAACTCCTTATTGGTTGTGGTCCCAGTTTGGGGATACTGGGAGCAGGGGGCAAGGCACACCGAATAAGTAAAAGAACCTGAAACTTGACATTTTTTAATCGTCTCCATCTTCGCTGTTTTTAAAAGAGAAGAACGCGTTTCTTCACAGTATACAATCTTTGAAGCGGCTTCTGCATTGTTTTGTTGGACGCTTCAAACTCTTGTGTTTACTCTTAGCGCTGTAAATGGAAAGGATTCATTATGGTTTGGGCACATTAGATCCAGATGCTTCAGTGTGTGTTTCGACACTTAGTGGTCCTGAAGATGGGATAAGAGCTACAAGGAGGTGCAGCATTGGATTGGTTTCTTTTTAACCCCCATAAACTGTCATTCTTTTTAGCCATAAACTTTAAAAGGCCATAAACGGAGCATCCTCAAACCCTTGTCTTCTGCTATGGACTGAACTATGGGGCACAATGCTGCTATCTCTGGCTCCCTTTCTAAGCGGCCCGTTCACATACGTTTTGTTGCCAAGGCTTAGTGGCTTTATTAGCCTCCTAATAATAAAATAACTCTGTTCTTTGCAGTCGGCTGAACAAAACAGGGGCCTTGGCAAAGAGAGGAAACTTTGGAAACCCAGCCTTTCTTGGTTGAGTCCCTGGCGAAGCGTGCCTTTGCTTCCTTGCTGGGAGGAGGATCCGATTGTGGGGACAGACCATTACAATTGCCCATTATCTCTCTCTAAACCCATACTTTTCAGGCCAGCGTTCTTCCCAACCACATTGGCCTCAGGGCTGGGCTTGGCTTTTCGGACTCTTTTAAGCATCTCTGTTTTTAAGCATCTTTTCCCCAGCGCCTTGCTTGTTTTTTAAGGAATGGTTTCCTCTGTTAGACATCTCCATGGGGACCCTGGCAGGCCGAGAGGGGCAAACAAGAACTTGGACGCTTCAAACAAATCAAATTAAACCAAACGTCAGTTTAAGGGCTTTTCTGGAATCTGGTTTTGAATGAATTTTGAAAACAGTTTTGGAAACTTTGCCTTCTAAAGATCTTGTATTACCTGTTTTTTTGGGCGTTCCTTTAGTCCTACAGCATGTAATATGGGAACTTTGATCCCCTGCAAGTCATACAACAAAGAACCTTGTGGCATCTTTCAGACTAACATTTATTATACCTTGATTTTCTTTTTGTGGCGTGACATTATTCCTGGACCGACTCATCTTAATTTTCAACTTCCATGCAACCTCACAACTAGTCTTTCTTTGGAACATTACTCTCCATTTAAACCAGTCAGGCCCAAACTTGAGTCCTCCAGGGGTTTGGGACTTCAAATCCCAGAAGCCCCAGCTCAGTGTGGCCAGGGGTTCTGGGAGCTGAAGTCCAAAACATCTGAAGGGCCAAAGTTTGGGAACCCCTGATCTAAACTGCTGAATAGGAATCAATACATAGAGGGCAAGTCTCTTTTCTTGGACCGACTCCTCTTCATTTTGGCTTCTGCTTCAGAAGTCCAGTGGTTCAAAATCAGAATTGATACAGACTCTAGTTTTTCTTTTTAGTGTTAATCTTCATCCAAACTCTTCCTGGTCCTGAATAGGAGTCAACATTTGGCCAGACTTGGTGGCGTTTGATCCGGTGAGTAAGCAGACTGAAAGCAACTCTTAGGGTCCATGTATGTTTAGGACGGCTGGGATTTTGCATCTTCATGTGTTGATGCTTTACGCCAGTGGTCCTCAACCTTTGGTCCTCTGTTTGTTTTGGACTTCAGATCCCAGAAGCCTCAGCCAACAGTCATGAATTATGGGAGTTGAAGTCCAAACTATCTGGAGGACCCAAGGTTGGGAACCAGTGCTTTTACACGTTGGTAAATCCCGCAGTAAGGTTTGCATTATAACCCTGTGTGGCCGCTTAAAGTCTGCTTAGTTAGTGAAAATCCCTTTCTTGAGTGTCCTGTAGTCTCCTTTCTGAGAGGCTTTCTCTCTTCTCAAACCTTCTTGGAAGGCCTCTGGATGGGTCCGTCTGGGACTTTAGTTCCAGCGCTTGGATGGATTTGTCTATTATGCTTCCAAAACGGCCTTTAATTGTCCCAGACGTTGCATGTTTTGGGGCCTTCCTTGCGCTGGCGGAGAGAAACTAACTTGTTAATAACGGTTGAGCTGGAAATAATTGCTTTTCCTCAGGTTGCGCTTTGATTTGGCAGATTAATAAAGTCCAGTTGAGGAGAGGGCTTACTCCAAATTTGCTGCAGCTGCGGAGGGGGAAAGGTTATCGCCGCCGAAAAGGGAGCGTGACAAAGCCAACAAGCGCCCTGTTTTCCAAAATAAGGAACTTAATAAAAAGGCGCTTAGGAGCAATCTGGGCAGGAATGTCGAAATCAACTTTTAAGTTAAAATATCACTCTTAACAAGAGGCAAATGTTGACTGGCCGAAAGCAAACCATTTTGGGGATGGGAAGAAACTCTCCCAAAGTTATAACTCTTTCCTGGCCCTGCTTCTCCTTGAGCCGCTTCCCAGCCCTGATACTTAGCATTTTGGGTCGATGGGAAAGGAACACAACCGAAGGAAAAGCTCAATGTGGAATGCCATGTTCTGAGACAGATGTGTTTTGATGCAATGGACTGTGGCTTCTAAAAGTTAACTTTTTGTATTGCTTTTTAAATTAAATTTAAAATGCCCACAACAGAAACTTCCCAAACCGCTTTTAACATTGCCTTTGGACATGGATTTTTATGAGTCGCTAGCTGGACAAGCGAAATAACTTCTTTGTCTTATGCGCCAAAGATCTTGGAGCACCTTTGAGACTCACTGAAAGAAAGAAGTTGGCAGCGTGAGCTTTGCTAGACTCCAGTCCGCTTCTTCAGATGCATTTGGAGGAGTGGAAAGCCAGGGATGGACCTGTCTATGCCATTGGCGTGTGAGAATGTCAATTGAGACAATCCAATTTGACACCACTTTGGTCCAAAACACATGGCGGAAATAATCCATCTGAGGAAGTCTCCAAAAGCTCCGGCTGCCAACCTCTTTCTTTCACTTAGTCTCAGAAGTGCTACAAGATCTCTCTACATACTGATTCTACAGACTAACACGGCTATATCTTTGATTTCTTTGTCGGATGCTCTTCCTTTCCTCCTGTTGCCTTGCTGCATTTCTGCCACAGGTAAGAGACTAGCTGGCCTGGCTGCACCTGAGTTTAAAAGACTCCAAGAGTGATACAGACTCAGTAAAAGACTGAACAAACTGGCAGTGAAAGATCTTTGGCTTGAGACTCGTCTGGCTGTTTCAGTGGCTCCCTCGCCCATATCCCTCTTTATCTCCCATTACGGTCCTTATCTACCTGGAGGGCTGTTATCAGCAGTCACAAAGATACGCTTGCTTTTGATGTCAGAGTGCATTGCAGATAAAGCCCTCAGGTGTCAGCCAAGTCTTTCTAAAGAGACATGGGAAGACTAGGCATTAAGAACTGCAACCCATGAAGGCGTTTTTTAAAGCAGAAGTTGGCCCTTTGGGCCAAAAAGAGAGATAGCATCCATATTAAGGTCACAGTCATTCAAATCAGGAGTTGCTATTGAACCAAGCCTTGATGTAATGTTAGCATGCCTGGGGTCCACATATTCTTTGTCACGTCAGTGTTTTGGTCCCTAGCCTTCAAGGGAACTCCATTTTTGTTTTGCTGTTAAGGTAGAGCACCAGCAAAGCAAACTTGCTGTTTAAACGCCTACTCAACAAGTATCTAAAGACAGGAGCCTGGGAAGACTATGGTGAAAATAGAAACCGAGGCCTTGGATATTTCTGGCTCTTCATTGCTTGCATCGTGGGCTGAAATAGCTGGATAGTGAAGCCCAAGCGCTGCTTTGTCTACAGCTAAAGTAAGAATAGGGCAGAGCAGCTGCTTTTCCCTCCAGCTGTGCTTCAGGCTTTATGGGGACACTGCCAGGTTTTTGTCTTTTTCACTCTGTGTAACTTGTACTTCTCCCCAGGGCTCTTGGTTCACCCCAGAAGTAAGCATTTAAAAAGGCAAGTGTGCGAAAGATGGTTGCCTTTGGGTTAGAGAGAGAAGGGAAATCCACGCAAAGTCTCACCGAACTTGGTAGTGCTGTTTCCAGAGTAGACAGGATTGCACTGTAGGCTGAATTCAAAAGAAGTATCACAGTGGTAAGTGGTTAAGGTCTGAAGCAGAGGTCCCATACAGACAGGCCAAAATAAAGCTGCTTCGAGTCACTTTGGAGGTATGCTGTTTAAATGATGCAGGCATACTAAGAGTCCAGAAGTTGCTCCAAAGCTGCGCTCCAGTCCTTAGGACTGGATCGTGGCTTTGGTGTGGCTTCCAGACTCTTCGTCTGCATGCATCATTTAAACAGCATACCTCCAAAGTGACTCGAAGCAGATTTATTTTGGCCTGTCTGTATGGGGCCAGAGATGCATGCGTTCAGAGGAAATGCCTCATGCAGCACAGTGTTGCTGCATTCATATTAAGCATATCTCTGAAAGCATGGCTGTTGCAAGGGAGAGGTAATGCCCTGCATCCTTGCATGTCTCTTCTAAGTGTGACCATCTCTACTTTGGATCCTGGTCACAAAAGCCACTAATTGAGAGACTTTGGTCCCCTTCCCAGGATTTCCTTTTACTACTATGACTATTTTTCTCCAGTTTAAAATATGTGTGCATGCTTTTCTCTCTAACCTCTGGGGAGGCAAATGATGCTTCCACCCCACAAGTGCAGAGCCATTGCATCTACAGCCCATTACCTCACTCCTGTCCCAAATTCTCCTTCCCCAGCAAGAGTCCCAGAGAGAATGGTGCTCTGTCTCCCTTCATGATGCGCTCTGTTAAGCGCACAGACCTGCCCTCACGCTACGATATTGTGCGAAACTCAATCACAGATGATGCATTTAAAGGGTGAGCGTCTCTACCGCAGGGTAAGCCGCACTCATGTGGCAAACATTCATTCACTGGCCGCTGTAACCCTGCCAGGCTTGGCATACTCTCCTTGCGCCAACCCCTAGACCACCCCTCGAGTGAATCTTCAACTTGAATGTTTCTCAGTGTTTTTCTTTTGGGAAAGTGGCACGACAACTCACACGGTGCAGCAAGGCAATAGGAGAAGTTATGAGTATTGCAAGACATTGTTAGGATATACAACATAGTACTGTATGATTCTTTAACTGCTAAACTTGGGGAAGAGATGTTTTCCAACAGTCAAGTGGGTTAGGAAAGCTAGATTCCTCTTTCCAAAGGGATCTGTAGCACCTTTGAGACAAACCGAAAAGAAGTAGTTGGAAGCATGGGCTTTTGTAGACATGGACCTACTTCTTCAGATGCATAGAGTCAGGTTAGTGCTGAGCAGAAACCAGCTCTCTGTAAATCTTGACTGTTTACTCCTTTCTGTAGTTAACTCCTTTTGTTTCTGGCTCCAGACTCAGTTGGGTTAGCTTTATTCCCAGAAGAGCAAGGGGTTTGTAACCAATGAGTTTCTCCTTGCTCTTCTGCCTCCTGGCAGCTGCTTTGGGAGGCCTGGGTAGATTGATTCCCTTTCTCCCACGCTTTAGCTTTCCCTGATATTTCCGTGGCCTTCCCTTGCGATTGGAAGAGGATGCACACTCATGACCCCGGCTAGCACTTCTGCAACTCTGGTGTCACCCTAAAGACAAGGGAATGGGGTCACGGGGTCTGCCAGTGCATTCCTCCCCAGCCGCTTCTTTGCATTCAAAATAGCATCCGGCCTCTGATGCTTTGGCTTCTCTGTGCCCTTGCAAGGGTATTAGTCAATGGCTCCCGTACTTGATGGATGTGAATATAGGGGTGTTTAAGTGTGCTTTTTACTTCTCTGCATCCCGTCTTCTGTCATGAAAGCCGCCCCTCTGTTGTTTTGGCTCCTTGGCTGCGTCAAAGTAAACGGTCTCAGCGCGCCAAAGAAAATATTCCATTGCTATTTGTAGGGCTTCCAAGTGAATTGCTCCACGCGGACGTCTTCCTGGGGGGGAAATGCACTATATATGGCTCTTCGGTTAAACCGTGATCCCATTGTCTCATTGCTCAGTCAGAACTCGGCTGACGTTCTCATGTAAGATTACCTTAGTTGTGCTTGACGTGTAAGAAATGGCTTTAAATGGGGAAACAGTGGTGACGTTTTTAATCTGTCTTGGATATTGGTATCAGGTTAGGTGCCAGGATGGATCTGGATAGACATCCGTAGTCCATGGGTAACCTCTTTCTCATGGGTGCTCCTAAAAGCATTTCTCTGGCCTGTTACAGACTGCCAAAATAAAGCTGCTTGGGGTCTCTTTGGAGGTATGCTATTCAAATAATGCATGCATCCTAAGAATCCAGAAGCTGCACCAAAGCTGCACTCGAGTGCTTAGGAACGGAGTGTGGCTTTGGCGCGATCTCCGGACTCTTAGGACCCATGTGTCATTTAAATAGCATACCTCCAAAGAGACCCGAAGCAGCTTTATTTTGGCAGTCTGTAACAGGCCTCTGTTTCTTCAGGCCTGTTTCAAGGGGTTGCAGTTAGGCTTTTCTGTCTTTTTATTTCAACAGGTATTCAAGCTGAGTTTCCCAAACGGATCCAAAACGTTTCCAAGTGCAACTGACTTTGATTTCCTAGCTCCCTGGATCTTCCAATGGCCAAAGTCGCCTATGGAGCCCTTCCATTGCTTATCTCGCTTCCTTTAACATATTGCAATGTTGCTTAACATGCAGTCGACATTTGAGCATTCATGTAATGCAGCTAGTCTGACAGGTAGTTTACAACGCGGCGATATAGATATTGCTTTGGCAAGGCAGTGCTCTTTAAGAAAACGTGAGCGCTGTATTTAATTATCTTGCGCCCTGGAGCTCTTTTCAGCAAGCTAATCCTCGGCTCTACAGATTGCCAAAATAATTACCTCTTTTCAAAAGTCAGCCCAAAGAATTGTGTTTCTTACCTCCAGTTATAATAACTGCAGCACTGCAGAAGGCAAAGAAGGGCTTTCTTCCCTTTTCTTGTTTTCGCCACAGAGGTTTCATAAGCTTGGCTGCTAATTGTTTTTCCAGTAGGACTTAGATCATATGAAAGCAGTTAATGTTCAGTTTGTTAAGGGATATTCTCTTTCTCTCTTTTAGTAAATGCATATAGATGGCGGGGGAGAACTGACTCTGACTTTGGAACCAGGTGTGGTCTGATGCGATTGGCATTCGTCTTGACATAGCCATGTAGGGTAGACTGAGGCCTGTTACAGACTGCCAAAATAAAGCTGCTTTGGGTCTCTTTGGAGGCATGCTATTTAAATGACGCATGGGTCCTAAGAGTCCGGAGGTTGCGCCAAAGCCACCCTCCGTTCCTAAGCACTGGAGGGCAGCTTTGGTGCAGCTTCCGGATTCTTAGGGTGCATGCATCATTTAAACAGCATGCCTCCAAAGAGACCCGAAGCAGCTTTATTTTGGAAGTCTGTCACAGGCCTGAGTCTGCAAAAGGAGGTTCTTACAGAAGGCTTGGCACACGGTTCCTGCCATGGACACCCACAATGACATGGTTGCTGTTTTCCATGGAGGAACACAGCTTCACACAGACGGATCAATCTCATATTTTCCTCTGGAAACGTGTGCATTCACAGTGAACCAGTTGCTTTAAGCGGCTGGGAAGGATTCCCTGTCACTTTTAGGAACTTTGTTACTCCTCGGCATCATTTTCCTTTGCTTCATCCTTTAGATCCATTGTCTCATGCCCCCAAGTTTTACCCTCGACTTACTCTTGGGTCATATCAACAGCCATAACTTTGGCACCAAATACATGAGGTCTACTTATAGTTGAGTACAAGTGTAAGCAAAGCAGTGTATAGCTTTCAACAAAGCTTTCTTTGTCCTGATCATCCCTCCGGAGAGAACTACTTTGTTAAAACGGCTTCCTTCCTTCCCTCAAATCATGACCGACTGGCAATAGCTACTACAGTAACCGAGTTCTTCAAACGGATGTGGTTTTAGACTAATTCCCTGAGAAGAAACAGCTGCTGTAGAGCTTGTCTTGTCTGTTGCTTTTGCTTTTCCCTCTGTTCCATTCTAGTGAATGCAGAGGTCAGGAATAACAAAGGCTTCTTCAGTGGCTTCCATCCCAGTTCCGAGGCGGCAGCGTTGCCCTTCAGCCGATGCAAGGAAGGTGATTCAGACGCATTTGCTCACTCTTGGCAACTTTGTGCGCTAACTCACCATCGAAAGCTTTGCTCCTCAAGGGACTTGGCTTCTGTTGCTTCATCTCAGTTTCTGAGTAACATGCGTCCTGTTTTTCAAAGGCATGTTTCAGCAAGTTCTTGCGATGAAGTAGCCCTTTGAAAGGCTGGCCTGTGTTGGAGGTATTCTCCAAAAATGCAGTTTTGGTTGCAAAAGTCTATGGGGAACATCTTTTGTATCTGTTACAGGAAGGGTTCCGACTTCATGCCTGAAGTCAACTGGGCACTGAGTGAGTAATGTTCTCCTTCGCCCATGTCTCCAGAATGGCATACGCAATGTGTCACTTAAGTCATAGAGATGCGCGGCAGAGAAAGGGACACACCGAATGGCAGAGGCAGCACCAGTGCAAGCCCACATGCATCTCTACTTACCATCTCTTTATTTCAGGGCTGTTCCTGTGGTTTTTTTTTTTTTTTTTGTGTTAGATAGAGCATTGCATGCATCCAAACAGGGCCACAATGGGCAAGAGAGAATTGCACGCCCTGCACAGGAGCTGCTTGTGGGGTGTGCCCCTGTGCGCATTAAAAGCAGAACTCGAAAGAATGTGGCCAAAACCACAACCCGGCACATTCCTGTCAGCTCTTCTGCAAACTTCAAGCACAAGGGAGTTTTACTCTTGCAAAGCCTGGAAACGCACACAGCTTTGCTCTTTTGTGTTTATTGTGGCTCCAACAGCAGCAGGTTGTTGTTGTTTTTCCTCCAGGTAAATTTAATTACCATGTATAATTTTACAAGGTACTAGCTCAGCTCCAAGGCATTAGCATTGTTTTGATGTGTACATTCCAGGTCCGTGGGATCGTTTTCTAACCTCCCCACCTTTAGGGGAAATTGTATTTCCATGTTTGGGCAGAATTGGAAAGAACAGATGTCATATACCAGTGATGGTGAACCTATGGCATGCGTGCCAGAGGTGGCACTCAGAGCCCTCTCTGTGGGCACATGTGCCCTCACCCCAGCATAGAGTTTGCCAGAGTTTGTTACTAGAAAGCCAGAGGGACATGGCACTTTGTAATAAATAAGTGGGTTTTGGGTTGCAGTTTGGGCACTCGGTCTCTAAAAGGTTCACCATCACTGTCATATACTTTAGAATGAAGGGACCCTGCCAAGCCACCAGGACCTAAGTCTAGTTCTAATAACCCTATCATAGTTGGGAAACGAATCTTAGTTATTAGTTAAGACTCAGGCTGCATCCGCACTGCTGAAATAATCCAGGTTGACACCACTTTCCCTGCCATGGTGATGCTGAGCTAGCAGTGGACCTATGGGCCTACCCTGGAGTAAGGGCACATACCTGTTGGTTGGGGGAAATGAGAGCATTGCTGTTTCTTAGCTGCAAGGGCTTTGCTTGAAAGTAGTGTTGCTCTTGAGCCAGATCTTAATGGAATCAAAAGCATTTTGTGTGGAGCTTCTTCTCTGAGCATTTAATTCATTGCTTCAGCGAGAGCCCAAGACACACGAGAGCGAAACTGCCCTGCCTCCCGAATAAGCAAGTGTTTTCATCTTCATGGTAATTATCTTAAAAGCCACATTCATATAATTAATACCTATATTAACCCGTCTCAAAGGTTGCAATCTCTAGCAAAATATTGGAATAATATAATACCATAACAGTGGCTGAGGGTTTCTGCAAGGTGTTGCAAAAGGTACCTTCCCCAAGTTGTGGCTGTTACTCATCGCTGTTTCCATCCTTGGTGAACCACAAAGGCTCCTTGCTTTGCGGTGTGTGATGTCCTCAAGAGGCACTTTCTCCGAATGCTCCCTCTTCTTAGTCTGAATTCTGCAAGCTTGTTTTCTAAAGGCTAGAAATCTTGACGCTTTACATTTTCAGCGGGGCTGCTGTGGTGGACTGTTGTCGCAAAAGCGACAACAAAGAGTTGGATGGAGCACTGAAGGCTAATACATTTTATTTGGTGTAAGCTTTTGTGAAATGCCCCCGATTGTGCGATTGCCTTTCTCTGATACTGAGAAAGTGTGACTTGCTCAGTGGGTTTTGGGCTGAGTAGGGATTTGAACCCTAGTTCCTCCATATCCTAGTCCCAACACTGAAACTACTACGCTATATTGTCTCTTTGGCCTGTTACAGATTGCCAAAATAAAGCTGCTTTGGGTCTCTTTGGAGGTATGCTGTTTAAATGATGCATAGGTCCCAAGAGTCCGGAGGTTGCGCCAAAGCCACACTCCATTCCTAAGCACTGGAGGGCAGTTTTGGTGCAGCTTCCGGATTCTTAGGATGCATGCATCATTTAAACAGCATACCTCCATAGAGACCCCAAGCAGCTTTATTTTGGCAGTCTGTAACAGGCCATAGTTTCTAAACAGTAGTATCCTTTTATCAAATGAGATCCGTAGACTCAAAAGATGTGATCTCATGGGGGTCGGATTTCAGCTGACGTTCTTTGGCAGATGCCACAACAGTTGACACAGTGGATGGCAAGCCTTGAAGAAGGTTTCTCAGTAGACTTTGGGAGGTGGATTAACGGACATGTTCCTGCAGACCGGCGCATGAGGCTGCTGTGAGTAATATCCAAGAGCGTACGCTGGTTCTGTCGGAGCATGTGAAACGTCAAATCTCTGGCCAACATTTGCAAACAGTGGGCCCCACCCTGCGGGTCAGGTATAGCTTGGGAAAAGCATTGGCGTCAAGAGATCTGAAATGATAGAACAGGTAGGGTTGCCATAGGGCAGCAAGTGGAGGAACGTGTCTCCGGCCGTGACGGCAAGGCGGGGAGGGAACCACCCGGGTGGAGATGTGTGGATGTGGCACCTGATGCGCTTTGTTCTTTTTGTCTTCACTGGTGGAGCTAGTGAGAGAATACCTCAGATACGTCTCATAGAAGGGATCGGCAAAAGGAGGTGTTATCACTGTATGTTTGGATGAAGAAAGACATCAGTTATTGCATTCTTATACATGCTGTTCTTGCAAAATGGGTCATTCATTTCATTTAGTAGGTGGCATGCTTTTTCAAGGGCATTTGTGGTGCCCTTGAGATCAGGACTGTATAAAGTTTTGCAGTGGTGCACCAAGTCCAAGATGAATTCAAGAGTGGTTCAGCTTGCCTTGACCATTTGGTACGCACAAACCCCAAATTGTCCTAAATCCTGGGAAATCATCCCCGCCTTGATAATGTAAAATCTGGTATCAGAAGTGGAGCGCTACAGCCGATAATACATTGAAATTTTGAAACGTCTGGCCCCAGATAGTATTGTCCACCCATCCAAGTCGTATTAATTCTACTCTCCCTAGACTCCTACTGAAGCAAATAAACATGCTTAAAAATGGTGATGCAGCATGTCCCCACCCCACACGGGAATCCTCTGCTGTCTTGGTGGATTCAAACAGGGAGAGTTTCAGGCTAGTTCAAAGAGAAGCGATGGCTTAGGGATAATCCCGATCTAGGTAAACATTGACATAATGTGCACCTTTCCAAAACTTCTGCCGTCAGGGCTCTGCTTTCTCTTGGTTGTGACTTCATATTTTTCTAAGGCTGAAGGACGCGCTTCAAACCTCTGACTCACCTCTAGAGTCAACACGGCTTTTGTCAGTCCTGCTGCCTCTTGCTTTGTTACCTTCATGTGTAATACAGTAACTATCCTTCTGTTGTCTCTGGGAAGTGTCTGCCCCTCCATCTTCCTTTCTCCTCCCAAGCAGCGTTGGGAGAAGCATAATGCCATTGGAGGCATCGGAGGCGGTCTGAGGCTGCTGGTGACGGAAGATACTTGGAATGCAGGATTGCAGATGGAAAGAGAAGGCTGGGATTCCTCACTTCGGCTCAATCTGTCCGTTTCCAGTAACTATAACAGTGAGCATGTGAACCTTGACGGTAGCCAAAACACTTTTCACCGAGAGGAAGGAGCTTAGCTCACACTCTGCGTTTACATATTTTGGAATCGAGACTGTATTTAAAAATAATCCCAGTAGCCTGCGATTCGGGCTGCTAATGGCATATTCCCCCCGTCTGTAAATCCTGCTTGGCAGTGTTTCTTGCTCCGGCGCTGATTCTCCTGCTTTGGCTGCAGCTGGACATTGTGGGAACGGAGGGTTGAGCCAAGAAAAATCTCCGACTGGGGAGAGGAGCAGCTGTCCGCTGCATCGGGAGGGTGCCGTTTTGCACTGCCCCCCCCCAGCCCTCTGGCGCTCTTCCCACCAGAGGCCTACCAGCAAAATGGCAGCCTCCCATGCCCTTGTTGCTACAGGGATGCTCAGGCATTTTCCTCCACTCCTGTGGCAGCAAGGGAAGGAAATGCGAGTGATGGCAAATTGCTGGCTCAGCACCTCTTCATCTCCTTCACGGCAGCGCTTCTTCCGTGAACCTCTCCCTTCAAAGTCACACATCGCTTTAGGACAGCTGAAACCTGCATCCTTGGCAGCTCTCTTGGCAAAGGAAGCAGGCGAACTAGACTTTACAGAGCCATCCTCACAGAGACACAGTCCCATCTCTCTCTCTTTTTGGGTTCCTCTTCCTCCTCCTATCCATGGAGTTAAAAGCAGTAACATCATAAAAATGCACATGAGTTTCTAAAAGCCCGATAGCATAAGGATGTTTTAACTTGCTGGTGGAAAGAGAGCAAAGACAGAGCCATCCTGGCCTCTTTGGGGAAGGAGTCCCAAAGTCTGGGAGACATATCCACCATGAAGATCCCACCAAACAAGCCTGAGAAGTTGGTGGGACAGAGAGAAGGACCTCTCCAGAAGATCTGGATTTTATTATTCCATTGCACAGATTTTGGCATTCATAGGAAAGAGCAGGACTATTCAAAAGAGGGGGTCCCTGAAGCAGTGCCAGTCCTTGAACCATGGGCTCCCTCATAAATTTCCAGGAAAGAAAGAAGCATTTGAACCCAGTGGGCATAAACCTGATGCCAGTCCCTGGCACATTGGGCGGGGGGAGACAAATGCCATCTCCCCATATCAGAGAACCTGATAAGCACTGGGTCAGAGCATAGCTGTGAGCATTTCTGGAACATGTACCTATGTTTAGCTTGGGATGCTTCAGTCTGATCCATAGCTGTGACCATTTGCCCATGGTAAACCAGCCTTTGTCTGTGGATATGTTCCTCAGTGTGTGTTGTTCTCCAGTCTTCCCTGTTCTAGCATGTGAATCTTGGTTTGGGTTTGTGTGTCAGATCGCTCCCAACTGTGGGCGCTGGTTTATACCAGTGGGATAAGATGCTTTGGTTTCTGAATGTGTTGAGGCCAGACTTGCATGGAATTAATCAGTGTCATGGGAGAGACAATCAAAGCCATATAAATGACTTACGCCGGGGAACCCTGACTTTCCATTAGCGGAATGCAGTGGCTGGCTGGCATTCAAACACAGTCATCGTCTGATAAAAATTGCTTCCCTGGCTGGGCCAAACTTGCAGCTGAAAGCACTGGGGCTTTGCATTGCTCTTTAAATAGCCACATCTCCACACGGGGCACATATGGCTTGACTTTGTCACTTCAGAGCCTGCATCGTCCCCTACACAATACAGTTTGGCCAAGCTGGATCCTCTTCCCACCCCATAAAGTCAAGTTACTGGGTTTGATCACTCGCTGTAAAATGTGAGTGAGGTTAGCAAGCGGCCCACAGGCTATGCTAAGGCAGTGGTTTTGTCATATAGTTTTTTTGGCACTCAGTCACAATGACTCAAGTACTGAGAAAGGCACCTCATTGCATTTGGCCTTCTCATTCCAGCCTAATTTGGTCTCATGCTGCAGGACGTTGGCACTGCTGGTGTGTGGTGTATTTCTTAGGGGGTTCGACCAGGAATCGGGGGATCCAGACACAAACAGACATGGGCCACGAAAGCTACTGAGTAACTTTGGGGCAGGCATACTCAACCAGATCTACCCAATAGGGTTACTTTAAGATTAGGAGAGCTGTTTGTCTCATTTTGAGCATGCTGGATGAAAGGCTGGGCATGTATGAGTATGATTATATATATGACATGTGTGTGATAGTAGTATGTTAGTAGGTTAGGTGGACAAGCAGTCTGGCCCGATGTGGAGGTACTTTGTCTGTCCCTGAGCCTATTTATGCTTCTAAATCCCCCAAATGCGCTAGATCCAATCTGTTCTAGGGAGCTAAGTAAGGCCAGCCCTGGTTAGTACTTGGATGGAGGACTGCCAAGGAATCCCAGGTGTTGTAGGCTGTCTTTCGGAGGAAGGAATTGGCAAGAGGGTGACAGATTTGCACTTCTGTCTGTTTTTCTACAGATCTGTAGATGAGACAGGACTTGGGGACAGGGACACTTTTCCTTGTGTATAAATACACATGTGGTCAGTGACCTCCATGCAAGTTGGGTCACTAGAGTTGAAGTCTAAAAACATTGGATGCCACAAGCAGATTCCAGGTCCTATAAACAGCGGGTGGTAAAAAGCGAGGCCCAAAATAATTCTCCCTGGACCTCTTTCTGCTCAAGTCTGCAGTTCCTTTCTGGGCGAAGGGTGGGGTTCACCTCATGCAGAGTCTTGTCTTGTGGTCATAAAAGTGTCCACAACAGCCATCTTGCGTTGCAGTGCGCCAGTGGCACGCACGCGTTCCTCTCTCGCTCAGGTGCGGGTTGCCGAGGATTAGGGGCGAAAGTGACAGCCCAACAGCTGCTGCCTTTGTTGTTCCCATAGGAGATGATCCGCTTGGCATGCGGCTGGGTTCTCAGTGCGTCCCATTTGCGACTTGTTAATGTTCACTCCTCACAGAAGCCACTTTTGGAAGCCATTCAGTGGGATGTGGTTGGATGAGAAACATACGCATATCGCCAGATTTCTTTGGCAATGTGAAAGCTTGGCAAAGAGCTTTGTCTCTAGCAGCACATGTGTTTCTCTGGTGCTGGAACAGCTCGGCTCCTTTCATAATTTTGTCTGAATTAGCATGGGTTGCTATTGCATTTTTAAAATGTCTTTCTGCCTGGTCACCTTCTTAGGTCGGCCAACTGAACTGGGAAGCATTTGTAACTTCCGTTTCGTATCTTCTTATAATTAGGCTTCAGGGAGCATTTTGATCTTCATGTGGGATGGAGAGATAACGGAAACATTGGTAGGCTTTGTAAAAACCTGGCCTTGGGAAAAATCATGGGTAGCATTGTGGAAAGCTCTTTTGGGAACCAGTAAAGCAGAGCTATCTGTTAAGTGTTACTTACTCCTGAAGACACGTACATTTCTTTTACTAATCTCTGTCTTTTACCTAATAGCAATTCTGTAATTCCTTTTTTTCTAGATGGGAGGAGGAGCTGGGCAAGCGGATGAATTTAGAATCGATGGTGGAGACACTGCAGGAGGTACGTTTTAAATAGTACTCATATGCCTATGCTCCCTATGAGGATGCCGGTGACCCCGCAGCTTTCAGCGTCTTCATTTTGAATCTTGCTGGCTCCTGTTTGGTTTCCTTGGCCGCTAGTGTTTTGACTTCTGACTGTTCTGAAAGGTCAGATTTGGAGCTGGCATTAGCCTCTGACACCCAAAGCTCACCCATATGCTCATTTTTGAGACTTTACTTAAAATTATGGGAAGGTTAAAAGTGACTGTTGCTGCCAGACAGTCTGTAAGTACTTGGCTTAATAGCAGGGGTGAGCAACACCCAGAATACAACATTTGTCCCCAAAGGGCTCCTGGCCAAGCTGTTTTAGGGCCAGGAGAAGGCTGAAAAGTGATTTCAAGGAGTTTCCACTTTACATACAATTAAATTTGCTTCCCGCCTTTTGGATCGAATCTTGAAACCTTCCCCCCCCCCTCCCCAAAGTATACCATCCTTTCCCTTCGCTTCCACCATTTCTGTGCCATGTATCCTTAGGAAGCGCAAGAAGCGGAGGCTCTGCAGGAAGAGTTAAACGAGAAGATTGAGAGGCTAAAAGCGGAGCTGGTTGTCTTCAAGGGTCTGATGAGTGACGTAAGTACCTGGCAAGCTGAGTGTTGCCTGGCCCAGCTGCCTTTGTGTTTTATTTGAGATATATATATATATATATATCTTTTAAAGTCATCTTCACAGCTTCATTAATGAAAAAGTTACGATGTCAGCGAGTGCTGCTTGCCCAGCGCCTGATGGCTGCCTGGTATGATCTAATGCATCAGACCAACCCTTCCCTCTCCTTGCTTTCCCGGCTGGTCTGTGCAGATGCATTAACTTGCCGCTTTACATAACCTCGACCTCCAAATGCTTTCCACACCAACCAGGTCCCCTCAGCGGCAGCCTCTGAAAGAATGCAGTGGGCAGTCCTCGCCTCCTTTAGGTAAAGGCTTAGCCCTTTACCTGAAGGGCACCGTTGGCAAGGTACTGCCAGTCAGAAACAAAATTCAAAGGCTCCCTTCAACTTCATCTTTGAGAAGCTCCAGTTGACATCCAGTTTGCTGGGTTGCTTAGCTCCAGCCCTGGCATTTCTGTGTATCAAAGCCACATGGAAACACAGTGTGTGGATTCGGAGCTGCAAACGCCGTTTTAGGGAGAGGCTTTAGGAGAGGATGGGCTGCTTTGGAAAGTCAGCTCTTGAGAGAAGGGTAGTCTAGGCCCAACTGGCAGAAGGGATGAGAAGCCACTTCTTTTCACTTCTTATTTCCAAAAAGGTCCCTCCTGGGTCCACATTACTTCAGGGTTGCCCCAAAACATGGAGGAATTGCCTGAGGGGCTCCAGATGCCTTTCTGGAGTCTCCTTTGTATGTTTTTGTCCCCTGGTTTGACAACAAAGTTATTCCTGGTCCTTCCTTCCTTCCTCCCCTTTCTGCTTTGCAGTGCATTTTTCATTTCAAGGGGCGACTTCAGACATTGCTCTGAAACGTTTTACCCCAGCTTCTTGCCACTGAAAACAAGAGAGTTCTGCAAACCCTTGGAAAGGCCCAGGTTTGTGTGTATGTGAATGTCCCTCTGCCCCTGCCCTGCTTGGGGCATACAGCCTCAAATCCAGGCTCCAAAGAACATATTAGTTGGGTGCAAAATCTCTACTCTCTCTTTGTTGTGAAGACTGTGTTCCAAAAGAAGGTTGTGACCGAACTCCATAAGGGCAGCGAGACTGGGCAAAGGGTGGTAGGATCTCAGTCCCATTAAACCACACATCTTGTAACCATTTACATGCTGTAAACACACAGTCCATAATTCTCTGTCTTTGTAATTGAACCTGGCATGGTTAAGGACTGTAAAATCTGAGGAGTTTTAAATAAATACTCTGGGCTCATACAAAGATAAGCTTTTGTAATAAAGTCAAAGCACCGTCTGGAAGAAGTACGTAGAAAAATGCATGCTTTGTCTAGACTGCACTAACTGGAGAATAGATTAAGTATATGGAGAGCAGTGTGAGTATTTTGGGGCGGAAGGTTTGTAGAAGAAAGGCTTCTTTAGATTACTTTTTGGAGTGAATCTTTCTGGAGACTTCATTCCAAAATACTGCATCTATATCATATAGAAAGCATTGCATTGTCTCTACCAGGACTGCATACACAAGAAACAATGTTTGATTTGGGGCATTTTTTCATACTGTAGGTAAACTTTGGGGATTTTGAAAGGCAAACAGTACTGGGGGGAAAACCTTGGTACAAACTCAGAATATTTTGGCAATGTACGTCTGCTTCTGTACCTCTTGTTTATTTTTGCTGAACTAGGTCTGTCTAGGGAGTAGAAATCTGCACACGATTATTTGGACAATTGCAAGGATTTCAATCTCCTCCAACTGAAATCTCATCTCCTAGAATTTAAGCTGCCATTTTAAAAACCACATTAGTGTCTGACTGAAGGCATAGAATGTGTCAGAACCCTTCTCCTGCTTTTCTGAAAGGTAGTTAGAATTCAGGTATATGATCTTGTAAAAAAGAATTAATGTTTAGTATAATGCTCCTAGAAGGAGTTTTTGACGTTAAGTACTGCCTTTCTGCTTAAGGCTGAAACTGCCTCCCACATGGACTTTTTCTGGGGGACTTGAGCTGTAGGCGTTTTACATATAGGTCCCTAGAATAATGGGATTATCAGTGTGAAAGTTTGGGTTGATGGTTCTTTCCTGATCACCTGAACTTGTTAAAAACCAGGGATTTGACCCCCCCATCCCAAATGCTGCATCTCCTCTCCTTGGATGCTTTCCCATCCTTGGAGAACAAGGCAGCATCTGGCGTGATCTGCGTTGACGGAGATACTGTAAGGTATCTCTTCTCCTCCTTCTCTACTCTCAAACTGTATTAATGGAAGATAATCCACTGCTATCCTTCCTGCAGCCTATGACAGACCTGGACACAAAGATCCAAGAGAAAGCCATGAAAGTGGACATGGACATCTGCCGGCGAATCGATATCACAGCCAAGCTGTGCGATGTAGCACAGCAGCGCAACTCCGAGGACGTTTCCAAGATATTCCAGGTGATTCGGCCCCGTCCTGTCAAGAAACATGGCTGTGTTAGGGAGGGAGAGAGAAGGAGAGGCAGCACAGTGGTGTTTTGGATCTGGAGTTGCCAGGGCAGAATTACCACTCGTGAAATCTGGGTCTGGTGTTGAGTGGCATCTCTGGGTGATATCCCACTTCAAAGTAGCCCAAGTGGGAGCGTGTGATCCTGCCCACGGTGAGTTCCTGCATCTGCGCAGTTGCCGTCTCACCCAAGATCACATGCGCTCAGAGGAGCACAAAGAGCTCAGTCTCTTAGAGGAAGCCTTCAAAGAAGTCATAAGAGCCACCCTGTCCTCTTGTGACACAAATATGGAAAAAGTCTTGCCAGGTCCACTTGGCTTCAATCCTCCAGATCTTTCCAGATCCTGGGGGAGATGAGATAAAACTGAGCAGTTAGATGGTCTTAAGGAGACTGGTAGGCAGTGACCAGGAGGCCAGCTGTCTCTCCGTAAGGGGCCTTGTCACCCCCCCCCCCTTTGTGGTTATTGTTGCCCCTGACTGCTGTGAATTCATTCAGTCCAGAGAGAGTTGTATACAGCTTTTAAGCTAATAAAGCTAAGGCCAGCAAAGAGTCCAAGAGCTTACACTGATTTACTCAGGTATACTTTTACTGCTATCTGCTTACAGTTAGGGAAGTGTATTCAACAGTTGTGAAAGTTAATCAGGTTTTTTTCCTTTTCTTTTCCCCCCCTTATGGAATTGGGTACTGAGTCTCCTTTCTTGAGTCCCCTAGTAACTTCTCCCCAACTTTTGTCTGCATAGCACCCTCTTTCAACCAACTAATGCTGCTTTTGGGTGAAATTGGGCTCCTTTGGGCAAGCTGTAACTGCACAGCCTAGTCCTCTCTGTGACAGTTAGCGGAGGGCCAGGAAAAGTGCCACTCTCCAGCTTGCCACCCTGAGCGCCTCCAGCTGCTTATGCCTCACCCTGCTAGCCTTCGCATGGCTGGCTGTAGTCCAAACGGCTCTGCCACCGAGGCGTATCCCTGTCTCAAAGCGCTAGCCGCTTGCTTTTGCTGTGTGCCATCTCAGTTTGCTTTCCTGTCTCCCTGTCTTCCACCACCATTATCCACATATGGCTTCCTGAACCTGGGGGTGAGTTGTCACTGGTGCACTCATATCATTGCAGGTGGGAATCCTCTGACGTTCTCTTCATCCCTGTCCTTTCTTACTTCTGCTCCTTCTCAGCTCAGTGGCTCTGCCTGACCTCCCTAGTCACTGCCCTTCTTTCTGATTTAAGGTGGCGGCCAAGAAGAAAGAGCGAAAACTCTTGTCGGATGACGATCTCTCGGAGCAGGACGCTGACAACGCCCGCTTCTCCGACGACGAAGTCAGTTCGCTGAACATCACGGATGAGATGAAGAGGATGTTCAATCAGCTGTGAGTGTTTTCAGAGACTTGGGGAAAGGGGGGGGGGTCTTGGTTTTCTTTGGCTCTGGTCCCAGGGAGGAAATGTCGTGTCCCATGCCCCCTGGGGCAGAAGGAGAAGCGCATGCATCCCATGCCAAACTGGCTCATGTGCTTCACTGAGGCGAGCGGGATTCTGTGGCTGTAAACCTTTGCAAATCAAAATAACTCCCCTGTAGATCTGCTTGCTTTGGGTAATTCTTGTTTCTGCTAGGATGGGGTGGGAAGCTCAGGGCACCTCCACACTTCCGAAACTCACTTGGAGCCAGAGAAAGCTTGGCTCCTGCTAGATCTGTGCTTCGTAGGATGCCGGGTCAGGCCAAAACGAAGATTTCACAATGGCATCCCTGTGTCAGTGAGTGACTGTGGCTTCTATCCAACATCCCCATAGCATATGAATTTATGCAACACTGAGTCATATACCCTTCCCCTGACTTAAAGCCCTTGAGCTGCCTTGCATGGCCATTCTGTGTTCACAGCAAGCAGGCAGGAGGAGAGAAGTGTTTGGCTGCCTCCTTGGCAGCCGGATGAATGATGATCCCATCATCAGCACTGATGTCATGAGTTTGCTTCTGGCTATGAGGCTAGATGCTTCTGTGCTTCTTGTTTGCCATGAAGTACAGAAGGGCCTTGTGGGGTGGCTTTAAGGTAAGGTCACTGGGAGGGAAGAAGTGACTGTCAACCCATAGTGCCTGGCAAAGTACATTGCATGCATAAGGGACACTTACACATGCTTTTGTCACCAATTGAATCCCAGCCAGTGTGAAGGGTGATGGTGAGACAGGGATCCTTAATAAAGGTTTCACAGAATCCCAGAATGTCTCGACCACTTGCCCAGCAGATTTGGGAAGCCGGCATGAACTCCCACGCTGCCTCTTCGTGGCTCCTGCCAAGTTCTGGTCCTTTTCATTGTGAGATAAGCATTGACCTCGACTTCCTGCTGTCTGCTGGGAAGGAAATGAACTCAGGAGGCAAGAATGCCTTCCATTGTGAGACTCTGGGGCTCAAGTAGCCCTTGCACTCGGGCGGATTCAAAACACGCTAGAGCTTTTGCTATTTGCTCCTCTCAAGCCTCTGTCCTGTTTGCTTTTTGAATGGGAATCCGAGACTTAACGTTTTCCATTCTGGACTGGGACAAACCTCCAAGTTTCCTAGAGTATTTGTTGGCTTTACATCAATTAGTCGAGTGAAGGGTGTTGGTTTTTCTACCTTTTGCACTGCCATAGTAGTTGACTTTTGGCAAGTCACACACACTCAGCCTCAGGAAAGCAATAGCAAACCTGCTCTGAGCAAATCTTGCCAAGGAAATCCCATGATAGGTTTGCTTTAGGGTCATCATAATTCGGAAGCAACTTCAAGGCATGCAACACACACACACACACACACACACACACACACACACACAGAGTAGTAGTTACTAGCTAACAGGGGATGCGTCGGCACTGTAGAAATAATGCAGTTTGACACCACAGGTGGAATCCTGTGATTTATAGTTTTGCAAGGTCTTCAGCCTTCTCTATGTCTGAAATGACTTGAAGGCACATACAGTATCCACAATGGAGGAAGAGAGTTGCGTTGTTTCCCTTGCGTAGGCATCAAGGCCTGAAATGGATAGAGGACAACCTGGGACACATGTGCACAAAGCAGTGAGCACAAGTGGTTAGGAAGCTCTGCCTATCTTTGAAACAGGATTGCTTTGGGTTTTCAGACAGGAAAGCATGAGTGGAAAACCATTGGCTTAACATTTAGTGCCACCTGGAGGGGAAACATTTAACTGTTGATTTCAGTTGATGTCGAGATTTTGTGCCAAAATGGAGTGCTTCCCCTTAAGAAAAAGCTCTCTCAGAATCTCTGGATACAAATACTGTCAGCTCTCCACATTTGCGGCTTTTGCCATTGGCAGCTTTGATTAATCTGTTCACTCTAGGAATCTCTGGGTCCTCCAGTGTAACTCTGCCAGAGATTGGCCATAGAGTTGTGCTGGACAACTTAGATGTTCCTGGAGAAAACACTTCTCTTGGCATCTGTAGGTCCTCCAACATGATTCTGTGGTCAACCTCTGGCAGATGTTGGCCACAGAGGTGCACTGGAGAACCTGGAGATCCCCAGAGAGTTTATATTTGTGTTTTTTCCACATTCACGGGGGTCCTTCACCCCTAACCCCAGCAAATGTGGAGGGACCACTGTACTCTCTGGTTGGTGGGGATGTTGACAAGAGTCCATCAAATGCTCTAAGAGCAAGGCCTTTCAGTGCAAACATCTTTCTTCCAACAGGCGCGAGACCTTTGATTTTGATGACGACTGTGACAGTCTGACATGGGAGGAGAACGAAGACACTTTGCTTCTCTGGGAAGACTTTACCAACTGCAACCCGAGCATTGAGCTCCAGGGAGAGGTGAGTTCCGGATCCTTTCAAAGCACAACTTAGTGGCCGTTCTGTGGACGCTCTGGCCAAAGGGACTTCACCTTTCCTCCCCAGAAACAAGTTCTTGAGTCTTTGAGGTTGTTAAAACGGATTTAATTCTAATCCGCAGCATCAAGCCAGATTCTCAAAAGGCTTTAGCAAAGTTCACATTTTGGCACATCCCCTCCATTTGGAACATAAAGCAAGGCTGCATTTGCAGAGATGGGGCGGTTAGCTTGCTCCTTGGCTTGGAAGACTCTTCCATTTTTGATATTGCTCTGTAAGTAAACAGTAAATAGCAAACACAGATTTTAAGCTTTGTGATTCCGATACTGGCTCCATCTTGTCCTCCCTGTAACACAATAACTACATGTTTCTTGTCCCAATGGCAATGCATGCATTGTTCTTTGCTGTGTAACTTGTCTAATCTTACCGAGCAGACACCAGCTATTTATTCAGTTAAAATATGTATATCCTTATTAACGGTCAAAGGCCCTCAAGGCAGTATGGATCCTTTAAAGCAATCTGGCTTTTCAAATGTTGACAGCTGCCGCAGAGGAAAACATGTTAAACAGCCAAAGAGAAATCAAATGATTGCAAGCCAAAGGCATTCTTTAAAATCTGTGTTTTTGCTCCTCCTTTCCAAAAGGTACTCCTATTTTAATAAATGCACATGAAACATACAAAACCAAGCAAACTCTGAATCTTGGAGAGATCTTGCAGACCCTTTGAAGCTAACTGAGAGAAAGAAGGTTGCAGCATGAGCTTTCCTAGGCTTAAGTCTACAAGTTGTTCCTTCCAGTTAGTCTCAGAGATGCTGCAAGATACCTCTAGATACTGATTGTACAGACTAACACAGCTATAGCTTTGAATTCTGAATCTTGGAGTAGCTCTTGTGAGGTCCACCTTTTATTGCTTTCCTTCCTGGCCTGCACAATACCTTGACACAGGTGTGTGTGTGTGTGTCAATACATAGAAATGGCTGGCCCATTTCTTCAATGGCAAAGCCACTGTGGTGCTACCCTGATCTGAGCTTTGCCTGGTATTCATTTTTGCCTCTTGGGACTGAAATGGCGAGAGATTACGACAAAGTGCTAAGGCTGCAAAATGTGGGGTCTTTCTGTCTTCTGTGAGCTGCCAGGCTCCAGCGATAAAGTAGTTTCGTGGCGGGCTGGAATTAGCAGCAGATTATTTGCATACATCTGTGCCCTGTGTATGTGTGTGTGTGTATATGAGTGTAAGAGAGAGAAAAGTACAGCTATCATTGGAGTATTACAGACTTCAGACCTACCAGGCTGCCACTCCAACGGTTTTAAGAGGCTTAAATCCCTTCTAACTGAAAATTACACAACGAAAGGGTAGATTTGCCTTGTAGATGGAGATCGGGAATAAAGGCTAATTGACTCCGGGAGGCGCTTGCCTAGTTCATTCTCTCTAGACCTCTGGCTCCTCATCTAGACTTGAGGCTTCCATTAGTCCAATAATGGCTGGAAATTTTCTTCTTCTGAAGACGACAGAGTCCAAAGGATCTTGGAAGGATGATCTTAAACGTGAACATGGTGTGCTGAATATTTGTGGC
This sequence comes from Sceloporus undulatus, assembly GCF_019175285.1. Classification (NCBI taxonomy): domain Eukaryota; kingdom Metazoa; phylum Chordata; class Lepidosauria; order Squamata; family Phrynosomatidae; genus Sceloporus; species Sceloporus undulatus. The sequence continues at coordinate 1,390,321 of NC_056528.1, read as the reverse complement.
AGTGGGTCATATCTGCCCCGTTGCGTGTCTCAGAGCTAGACGGTCACCTGCGTTTTCACAGATACCATCCCTCATTCCATCCTAATGTGTGTGTTTTCTTTCTGTTTTTTAGCAAGAGGAAAACCTGGGCAACTTGATCCATGAAACAGAATCTTTCTTCAAAACAAGAGACAAAGAATACCAAGAAACGATAGGGCAGATTGAGGTAAGCAAAGGAAAGAAAAAGACTGGGCTCCTCTTTCAAAGAACTGTGTGTCTTGACTGTTTTAACCAAGGGCAGGCACTGAACCTCCATTTTGGGGTGATGCATGGTCCTCCAGATACCTTGGACTCGAGTGCCAGAGGCCCCACTCTGCATGGCCAGTGACAAAGGGTCATGAGAGTGGACAGAAGGTTCCTAATGAACGTGATGGGCTTTTCAATGTTTCACTGCTTAAACATTGAGGGCCAGCGCTCACATTAATGGCTCCCTCTCCTGGTTTTGCGCAGCTGGAGCTGGCTACAGCCAAGAGCGACATGAACCGCCACCTCCACGAATACATGGAAATGTGCAGCATGAAGCGGGGCCTGGATGTGCAGATGGAGACCTGCCGGCGGCTCATCAAAGGCTCGGCTGAAAGGTAATCTGGGGGTGATGCTCTGCTCCTCCGGAAACATGGCTTCCAGTGAAGCAGAGCGTTCTGGAGAGAGATCTTGGGAGGGTGATATGAACTAAGACAAAGGTATCAGACACCTTGGAACCAACAAGCAGTTGGGGAAAGAAAGCCAAGCAGGGATTCAAATACTAGTTTCCCAGAGTCCTAGTCCGACATTCAGTCTACTACACTTTGCTTTCTCCAGTCGGGTTTTCTTGTCCAGATTGATTTAGGAGGAGGTTTGCCATGATCTTCCTCTGAGGCTGAGAGAGGGTGACTTGCCCAAGTGTGCTTCCATGGCTGAGCGGGGATTTGAACCCTGGGACCCTGTTACATTTTGTGATTATACCCCTACGATGCCACTTTAACTGCCATGGCAGCATCCTTGGAACACCAGCATTTGTGGTGTGGCAAGACGCTAGTATTCTCTGGCTCAGGATTCTAAATGCTTCCCCTTAATTTACAAATCCAAGGATTCCATAGGATGAAGCCATGGCAATTTTAAAGAGTCCTAGTCCAGCGCTCAAACCAGTGTGCCACATTGTCTCTTTTCACTGCTGTTTTTTACCTGCACTAGAAAATTGCCTTTTGCCCACCAGGCCCTAACCGTCCCTTCTTTTTCGTGCATCCGCAGAAATTCTCCATCTCCCAGTTCATTAGCCAGCAGCGACTCAGGAAACACGGACGAGATTCAAGACGAGTTCGACCGAGAAGCAGACGTGGAGCCCATGGTCAGCTGATGACAAAAAGAGGCAGAACGTTCAGGCAAAAAATGAAAATCAAAAAAAAAAAGGGAGAGGGAAAAAGGGAAGGAAAGAAGGACTGAAAAACAAGAGAGAGCGTGAACGATGGAGAGCAAAGACTCTGAAGCCCTTGCCGAGAGTTTCCGGGGACTCGGCCATGGCGCATTGTTTCTTTGCCCCATCCAAGGACTGGTGCTGTTTTAATAATCTACTGTGGACAAATGTGTGGGAAACAAATGGTGTTTTAATTGTGCCTTTGCCCCAAGCTGAGCCACTTTGAGCTCCACCAGAACAATATATATATATATACTGCTTTTTCTATTATAATAATAATAATAATCAGATTTCTGGCCGCAGAAGAACCAGTTGCTGCAAAAAGAACCGAAAGGACTGCTGGCTGGACAGAGCAAGTAGCCAATATCGCCCGGTTTGGAGACAAGGAGGCCAAGATGTCTGCCTGAGCGACATTTGTAAAGCCCATCATCCCCCATGTTAATCCCTCAGTGGCGCATTTGTACGGGGATCTTTCAAACCCAGGTGCCTCGCAAGCATCCCTGGGGAGGTGGGTGCGAAACCTTTTCTACCGGTGTCCATAATTCCACAAAGCTTGGTGGCAGGGCAAGAGAACAGAGACATATCGGTAGGGTGGTAACATAAATATAGGTCGGGGTTACGAGAGCCCTTTTTAAAATTACTATGCAAACAAACAAACCCACGCACGGAAAAAAAGCAAAGCGCTCGCCTTATTTCTCCAGAACGTTTGGCCGCCGCTGGGTTTCCGCGTCTGGAAAGAGAGCTGAGCGTTCGCTTTGCACACCTCATTTTTTCAAGGGGAGGGCCCTTCTGCTGCAATATTAGGTTCCCATAGATCCTTCGGTTCTTGGTTTCCTTCCTTTTTTAGCCATCCAATTGAGGGTTGGGGGTTTCCCCCCCTCCTCTGATACATATCTGTAAACCACTAAGGGAGAGTTGTACTTTTGCACTGCTTCCTTAAGCTTTGGGGCAGGAGGGACACTGGCAGGTTAAAATGGCACTTGGGGGTGAGCGTTGGCACAACTGGGGTGAGCAGGCGACACTCTCAGGGTGCGCTGATGTGGAGACCTCCATCTCAAGACACACAGACAGAGATTTCTTGGGCTTGTGGACCCTTCTTGGTACGGAGCAAAGTCCTAGAGATCTTCAAATGTTGCTCTGGTGCTGGGTCTGCTTTTCGGTTGGAGCTAAAGTCTGCATTGAGGATTGTTGTTGTTACTTTAAACCCTGGAGTATTGAAACTGAGGCACAGTTGTGTTGTGTTATCTCTAGTGGGGCGGGGAAGCATCACCTTTTCAGCCATGTTAGCCCACCCATGCGCTCATGGCTTGAACCCTGAGCATTTATTTGCCACTATTGGCACAGGGGTGCTTTCTGGTCCCCTGAAAAACGGTGGCTGTGTCCAGGTAAGGTTGCCGGCCACTCCGGCTAGATAGGCTGTAAAGATGCTTTTGGGGAAGTTAGGTGAGGTGTGTGTGTATGGGACACAACATGTCTCTCCTTCAGATGGTTTGTTAATGGTTTGAAATGGGCTGGAATGGAAGGCTCTGCAAATGGACCTTGTTGTGAAAGGCCTACCAAGCATCTCATGTCAGCCTTGCTTAGACAGAGCATGTTTGGGGTTTCTGGACTTGCCGTCCAGATGACTTTGGGATTGAAAGTGGAGCCTCACAACCCACACACACACACACCTCACTTGCAAAGCAATGCAATGTCAAAGTGGACCCTTTGCGTTTGTCCCGATTTTGCTGCTCAAAACTCCCATTTGTTGCTGCTTATCTCCGGTTAGAAGCTTTATTCCGTTATTTAGTCATTTAGCATTGAAAAGCGTATTCTGACATGTCTTAGTGTTTTGGGCGGCAGAGAAACTGCGCAGTTTTTGCGGCCTTCCCGTTGCGCCGCTGCCAAATTTCTTTGCCTTTTAGACGCAGGAGCATGGTTCGGTGTGTTTGCTTTTAATGAGTAGCATGTTAGGATAGAAAGGGTGGGTTTAGGTACCGGTGGCGGTGGGTTGATTCTTGTACGGTTGCAGTTGTGGGTTGGGGGCACAGCCAACAGATACAAAGGGCCTCTTAGCAAAACAGTTCACCGTTTAGTTATAACTCGGTGGCACTTACTACGTAGGAGAGCCATTTTACATATGGGTAGAAGCATAAGAGTAAAGGTAGAGCATAGAGTAATGATGGTCAAGATGGTGATGTCTTTTTCTAATGTATCCAAATCTGTATTTAACTTTTTCAACATGAGGTTTTCTTTTGTATAAGGGAATGTAGGGTTAGTTAGCGAATGAGGTCCAGCGTAGCCTTTGTACAGTCTTTCTTTCCGTCGATGCTGCTGACTTTTAATCGGACAGCGGTCGGTCCGTCGGGGTTTTTGTTTGGCGTTTTAGTCCATCTGAAACAAGGCCCAGCTTTAAAAAGCTTGTGCGGAAATGCTGGGCATAATTCAACAACCTCTTTTCCTTGTTTTTGGACTCCTGTAAAGCTGTAAATACTTCATTTTGTTTTTGCGAGGCAGTGTCATATTGACACTTTTAAACAAAAGAAACAATACTTAAACAATTGGAGGGGAACAGGTCTGTTTCCTTGTGGGTTTTTAAGGGTTTTATTTTATTCCTCTCTAAGCAAACAGCATTTCTTGGCTGGTCAGCGAAGGGGATGACCCTTGGTCAGATTCTTCCTACGCAAAATGGGGTTTTGTATGAAAATGGGCCGCCGTAAACGGACCGGCCTGTTTTGCGGATGCATGTTTTAAAACAACTAAGTCCAACAAACCATCCAAAGAACCACAACCTTAGGCCCGTCGCCCCGTTTCGTGGTCGCTCCAAAACAGTGACCGTCCTGTTGCCCTAAAAATGGGTTTCCAAGGCAAATCGGAAACCAAATTAACCCAATTGCCTTGCCTTAAGTGTGTGCTCCTGAAAGTCAAGGCAATGTTTTAAGAGTAATGTTAAATTGAGACATCTAAACAATTGTTTGGCACGGTTTTGGGGGGAAGCAAACGCCAGGAATTTGGAGCCCCCCAAATGTTTTGCTTCCCGCCAGAGCGCAAAGGCGTGGCAAGCCTCTTCCTTTTCCTTTTCCCCGTTGCTCCAGATACATTATTCAAGAAGCAAAGGCGCGCGTTCCCCTGCGTAGCTTCCATTTGGGACCTAAAAGACAGAGATAGGGATCTAGTATTCAGCTGGGGATTGAGCTCACACACACACACACACATATATATATATATATATATATGTACACACACACACACACACACACACACACACACACACACACACACACATATATATATGAGAGATCAAATGCAGTTTTGGCAGAACAGGAGGACAGGGGAATTAAATCAAAGTCCTCCTGCGCTTCCAGCCATCTCTTGCATGTTTTCGGAGTGGAAGGACGGTTATAAATGGAAGCAAAGGCCTTTTTATTTTGTTTCTGACAAAGACTGTTTTGCCTGGGAGCGTTTGGCAAATGAGAATCTGAACGAGGGAGGCCTGCGAAGGGAGCCTTATTCTTCCACTGCTTTGCTTTATCCTTCTTTTTCACCAGTGCCTTCCAAAGAGCATCGAGTGCCATGCCCTGTATTTTAGTTTATCTTTTATTTCTCCATCGGCAGTTTTAATACGGTTTTGCCCGGCTTTGTGCTTTTGAGCCTGTGCTGGGCTTGGACAAGAAAGTCCAAACTCGAGTAGTAAAAATACCCTTTAGTTGCATCTCAGGTAGTACTGTAGATGGGAAGATCAGCAGCTAAGGTTGCCTTCCTGTCCTTGGCTCCAACTTAGATATTGGTCCGGTTGGCTTTTGATACCTGTAATGGAAGGTGGGCTCCGTTTTGTTCTTTGCCTCGGGCAACAACATGCCCCTGGACCTCAAAAGAAGGTGGAAGGACACCTCTTTCCTACAGAGACGGGACAGAAAACCCCAATAAGCTGGGATAAGCCAACTAGACTATGAGGTCTAGATACCCAAATATCAGGCTATATCAAATAACTCAATTGTTGGGTCTGTCTTGAAGAGGAGTCACTCCAAGGTGTCCGAACCGCTCCTCTTCTCTTAACCCATAGTTATCCCGTTGCAAAATTTGGAGAGGTCCAAAAAGACAAGCTTGCCTTCCCAACACATTTTTAAGGCTGCTTTTTTCGGATGGCTTGCAAAGGTGAACTTGGAAAAGCGCAGCCTGCCAAGACCTGAGCTCCATCCCTTGCTGACTTTGGCATTTTTATGTCGGAGAAGGCAGAAGGCCGATCTTGGCACAGATTGCCCAGGAAGAACCACTTTGAGGCTCTGTTTGTCCGCATTTGCGCCTGGCTTTGAACGTTGTAATCATCTCCTTTGCAAATCTGGTCTGTTTTGGAGAAGACGAGGCAAGGTGTAAATGCTCTTGTGTTTCAAAGAAGATGCTCATGCCTGAGCCTTACTCATCCTTCTTTCCCTTGGAGAGACTTTTTAGGAACCGAAGGGGGACGGAGGAGTTGTTGGGGGCTGTGAAAAGCTTCTATGGGCTAGCCATGTTTCTTATTTAGCCACGTTTTGCCAGACTTGTTTGTAGACATCTTTCAGTACGGTACCTTGTTTTGGGGTAAGGGTGGCTCTGAAAGATTGTGTTGCCGGAGTTGCATGGGTAGGGAATGGCTCTGTGTCGAAAGGGCTACTTGGTTGTTAATGCAGCGAAATGTTTGGGGGAGCATCCGTGGTCCACGCAAGTCCTTAGAAGCAATGTGCAAAGTCTGGGGCACGTGGTTCAGTTTGTGGTTCAGTTTAGGAGGCGGGTGGGAGAGGGGTCAGGAAGGGAGTGACCCAAGATCCACAACAAAAGTCACGTCAGTATTTCTTTCCCACTCGCAAAACATAATAATAATGGTCTACCTAACAAGAGCGGGGATGGAAGAGTCGACTGCATTGTTGTACATATTGTGCTTTATATTCTGTATATTAGCATCCTTTCCGGGGGTGGGGGATTTAACCAGATTTAATGTTATTTGCCCTGTTGTCAGGAGAGAAGGTCCCAAGGGTGAACCATTTCTGGAGCTTGTGCCAGAAGAGCATTTCCTTCCTTCCTTCCTTCCTTCCTTCCTTCCTTCCTTCCTTTTCTCTTACTCCCCACTCCTTCCTTCCTTCCATCCATTTTGGGTCCACAGCAGGAGCTGTGATCCCCTCCTTGTTCCTCCGAATGTCCATTTGCCTCGAAGGCCACCCCAAGATCTGTTGCACCCCAAATTCCCTTTTTGGAGAAGGGGACCGGCTCCCTGCCTTGCCCTCCTGCCCTGCGCAAGGTCCTCCTCTTGAGGTTCTGGTTCCAGCGCTCCAAGGCCCTTTGGCCGAGGAATGGTTCTCCTTGGGGCCTTGGCTCTCCCTTCGCTTCTTTCCTTCAGACACAAACCAAACAGGCTTCTCTGTGAAACCAGGGATGCCCCTGAAGCTTGTTGGTGGGGAAAACGGGTTTTAGAGGCAAGGAAGGGAAAGAGCCCTGAACAATAAATGCCAGACTTCCTGGTGACGGAAAAGTCTCTGCCTCGGTCTCTCTTTTCTCTTGGCACCATTGGGTTTCCTTGCAAAGGAAGATGCGCTTCAAAATACGGTGGGATCCCCTGGAATTTATTACTACTACTACTACTACTACTACAATGGTTGAGTTTGCAAATGGGTCGGTACAAAATGGCGGCCTGAGATCCTCTGGAAAGGTTGCATGCCTTCAAGTCGACTTTTGGCCACCATCTTGTAGAGGGTTTTCTTGCCCAGGTTTTCCAAAAAGAGGTTTGCCATCATCTTGCTTTTAAGGCAACAGTCCCCAAACTTAGGTCCTCCAGATGTTTTGGACTTCAGTTGGGAATTCTGGGAGTCGAAACCCCAAACATCTGGAGGACCAAAGGTTGGTAACGGTTGCTCATAAGGCTTAGGGAAGAGTCACTCCAATGGGTTTCCATGGCCGACCGAGGGTTTGAACCACCTGGGTTTAAATCAGAAATGGAACAAGTCACCTTCCAGGTATCATAGAATCATAGAGTTGGAAGAGACCCCAAGGGCCTTGATCCAGTCCAACCCCTTTATTCTGCCATGCAGGAAATCCAAATCAAAGCATCCCCATTGACAGATGGCCATCCAGCCTCTGCTTAAAGACCTCCAAGGAAGGAGACTCCACTACACTCCGGGGGAGTTTGTTCCACTGTCGAACAGCCCTTACTGTCAGGAAGTATCTTTGGGCCTCTGGGGCTGATGGGAGTTGGAGTCTGACAATATCCAGAGGATAAAGAAGCCCCTTGGGTTCCTGAGTTTCAGAATTGGAGAAGACCTTTCTGCTTGAATTCCGTGGAGTCAAGGAAAACAGCGGCTGGAGGACTAGACATCCCACCGGCCTCCATCTTCCACAAGGCTATGTCTCCAAAATATAGATCCCAGGATTCTACACTTGCACACAAAATAAACGTATGTCACAAAACTACAAATCCTAGTCGGGTTCTATGGGGTCAAGAGCTGCACATTGGTTGCACCGCGGAGTTAATGCATGTCACAAAGCCACAAATTCCTACAAAGTACATCTACACACAAACTGCACCTTTGGGTTAATTTGTGTCACAAAACTACAAATCCTGGGGTTCTATGGGGTAGAACTGCACATGAATTGCACCACAGAGTTGATGCATGTCTCCAAATGCAGAATTTAATACGTGCCACCAAACTACAAATCCCAGGATGCCTGTGGGATGGAGCCAGGATGGTCAAAGTGGTCCCAAACTGCATCATTTCTACAGTGCAGATGCACCTCCAAGTGGGTCTATGTTTTTCCTCCCCTCGCAATCTTGTATTTAACGTGCACCTTTTTTGGGGGGGAGAACTGCAAAGCACAATAGCACCCCAAAGCCTTGCATCATATATATATATATTGTGCCTTTTGCTTGGCTCCAGCAAGGCATCCCTGCAATTTGTGGCTTTGCAATCTTTACTTTTGGAGGGACAGTGTCCCTTTAAATCCCTCGACGAAGGCTCTCACCTGGAGCCGGAGAGGCTCCTGATTGGACAGCCGCGGGGGCGAGGAGAGTTCTGATTGGCCGAGGCGGCTCCCGCCCCCTTTTATGACCCATGAAGCCTGGAGCAAACCATTTGAGCCTCTTTTGGAGGGGAGGAACCCTAATATAAGCAATAGCGACGTTTTTATGGCTGAGGCTGATCTCTGAACGTGGGGGAATTAATCCAGGTTAATAAAAATCAATATTATTAAATGCAAAAGCCATTGGGGGGGGGGTGAAAATTTGCAATAATAATATTAATAATAATAGCCTCCCTCTTTTTGCAAATGGTGCAACCCATGCTCAGCCCCATGCTCTGCATTGAGCATTTCCTCCTCCCCTTTGCACAAACTTCCTTCCAAGGAAAGGAACGTGATGCTGCTGCCTTTCTTGCAGAGGAGCCTCTCCAGAGTTGGGTAAATGTGCATTTCATGCTTCATTTGTATTAGTATTTCTTGGAAAGGGGGGTCTGATAAAGGAAGGAAAGGAACATCATAATCTGGAAGGAAGTTTGTGCGAAGGGCAGGAAATGTTCAATGCAGAGCATGGGGCTGAGCATGGGCTGCACCATTTGCAAAAAGGGGGAGGCTATTATTATTACTATCATTGCAAATTTGCACCCTCCAGTGGCTTTTGCATTGCAAAAAATGTGTTGCATAATGGGGTCCCCCCTTTTTGTGCCTATCAGGAACCCATAGCTCCCCCAAATGCTCCAAAATGGCCCACTTTGGTGGCTGAGAGAGTGTCACCTTTTTCTTATATGAAGAACCAGTGGACACAAAAGTTGGTCTCATGCACTAAAAAGTATTACATGTTTGAAATATGAAAGGTCTTTTATAAAATTACCTTTAGGCTATATATACATATATACATATACATATACAGTATATACATATATATACATATACATACATATATATATATATATATATACATATGGATTGGTTCTCTCTGATCCAGAACTGCAAGGTTTAAAATGCACCAAAAGGGTCCTTTTTGGTGGCTGAGAGAGTGTCACCTTTTGCTTTTATGAAGATCTGATGGACACAAACTTTGTTTCATGCACAAAAAGTATTTCAGATATGTATAAAATGACCTTTAGGATATATATATATGGAAAGATTGGATCTCTCTGATCCAGAATTGCAAGGTTTAAAATGCTCCCAAATGGCTGTGCTACAAACTATACAATGGCTTTGTTCTATGCACCAAATGCTTTCAAATACGGGGCATAAAATGACTTTTCAGGCTGTTTATAAGACCTTTATTATGTTTAGCCTAAATTAAGACTATTTTGGTTCTATTTTGCAATAATCTGCCAAGTTGGAAAAACACTGAACGCTCCACTTTTGTTGGAACGTTTTTTTGGTGTGTCGGAATTTTCCGGCAGGTGGAAATGTCATTTTTAAAACAACCTTTGGGCAACTTGCGCAACTCCTTGGATGCGCACTTGTGCAAAGACTGAGGCTTTCACACCTTAAAGAGGCGTCTTGCAAAATGGGGAAAAAATTGGTGCGCAAACCTATTTATTTCCTTTATTTGGAGTATTTATATCCCATAATATAATAAAATAATAAAACCATAATAAGAGCTGAAGGAACTTGAATAAATACGAAGCGCGGAGACCGGGAAACGCTGGCCGCAGATGAAAGTTTTGCAAGTAGCGACGGCCCCTATCTCTCGCAAGGAGGCTATCGCTTGGGGTTATCTCCGAATTGCCTCCTTCGACGCTCCTTTTTCCGAAACCGCCCCTCTCTTTATCCGCCCCGCACTTTTCCGGAGAGTTCTTATCAGGACTAAATGGGAGTCCAGACTTTATCAAGTGAGATAAGAGCACAATAAAAGGCAAACGCAGCGGGTGGCTAAGTTTTCCACCTTTGTGCATTTCAAGACTTCAGCAACATCACCTGTCTTTAAGTCTTTAAATATATGTATACACTCATCCCTCCATATTTGCGGCTTCATGGATTTGATTCATATGTTCTCTCTAGGAATATCTAGGTCCTCCAATACAACTCTGTGGTCAACTTTAAGTAAAAGTGGCACCAAAAGACCTAGAGATTCCTAGAGAGGACACTCTGCTAGGCCTTTGTAGCTCCTCCAGCGCAACTCTATGGTCAATGTCTGTCGGACATTGACCACAAGCGCAACTCTATGGTTGCGCCGGAGGACCTAGGGATTCCTAGAGAGGACTTGTGGATCAAGTCCGTAAAAGTCCAAAGCTGCAAATGTGGAGGGCTAGCTGTATATATTTCGGGTCGTGGGACAGGCCATACCTGGTCAAGACGCATCTATGCAACGGATTTCGAACTTTGGACCGAGGTGCATGGGTCTGGCGGTCCCTCATGCGCTGCGCTCGCTGACCGCGCATTTGAACTTTGGACTTAAAAAATTAAAAATGGAGAGAAGTTTACGAAAACAGGGCAGTATCTCTCTGGGAAGATTCAGGTCCAGATGGATTGCTATGAGAGAGAGAGAGGGTCACCTTTGCTTTCTATGGTTAACTTTGTTGCATGCACAGAATTGTTAAAAATGTTGTGTAAAAAATGACCTTCAGGCTATAGATATAGATATAGATATAGATATATAGAGAGAGTAAAGATTGGTTCTCTCTTATCTTGCAAAATCTGCCAAGTTGGAAAAACACCAAACTCTCAACTTTTGCAATTGCTTGAAGGGAGTAGGAGCTTCTATATCTCTCTATCTGTCTATCTATACATACACACACACACACATATACACATATATACACGCATACATATACATATATATATACATACACACACACACACACACATATATAGAAGCATATATAATAAATAATAAATAAATAAAATTTTTATTTATATGCCGCCCTTCCTCCGATCAGGGCGGCTCACAACATAATTAAAATACAAACACTTCCAATAAAAACATATTTAAAAACAAACCAACAGTAAAGCCCCAAAGCCCAACCTCTTGGCCACGAAAGAGAGGAGGGAGGCCCACAGGATATTTACTCGGGGAATGCCTGTTGGAATAGGAAGGTTTTGAGGTCCTTCCTAAATTGGGCCAGGGTGGTGGACGAGCGGAGCTCTGTGGGCAGCGCATTCCAAAGGGCTGGGGCAGCTATGGAGAACGACCTCCGAGTAGTGGAGGCCAACCTAGCCCTAGGCACCTTCAGTAGCTGCTGCCCAGACGTTCTGAGAGTGCGAGGCGGAATGTATATATGTACACACATGTGCGCGCATGCGCACAACTAAAATGGCCAAAGGGCAGGAATACTACTGTATTAAAAACTATGAAACCCAAGCAATTGCAGCTGGATTTGAGGAAATCCGCGTAACGCTCTTTCCTCTGTTCTTCCCGTCCTAAATCCAGGCTACGATGGCGGCACCGGACGACGGTCGAAGTCGCCAACGAACCCGTTTTGGCGTTTATGTCCGGAAGCCCCGAGCGAACGGCGCTCCAGAAGGTAAGGACGCCAAGGAGGTGTGTATTGATGGCCCTGTGTCTCACGCACATCCTTTGCTTTTCCTATAATGGATGTATGTTAGCCTGCTTGGTCCTCTTTTCCTAACTAACACTCCAACCACTATGCCATGCTGGCTCTCAGGGGGATACTAATACTTACAGTTACTAACTAACTAACTAATTAGCTGCCATGCCATTAAAACATTGTGGCTTCTTTCTTTCCGTAGGCGCTTGCGGACTTGAAGGGGAAGACCGAGGCCATTCCTTGCGTCGTTGGCGATGAAGAAGTTTGGACGTCTGACGTGAAATATCAAGTTTCGGTGAGTTTCCGCTGATAAACGTCGTCTTTCTCTATTTTTTAATCACAATTCATTATTATTATTATTATTATTATTATTACTACTATTTGTGGTTTGAGATGTTTAGCCTTTCCTTCATCCTTTTCTCCGCAGCCTTTCAACCATGTGCACAAAGTGGCCAAGTACTGCTACGCCGATAAGGTACGTAAATCACACATAGAGAATGATCGATCTTTAAGTATTGTTGGACTACAACTCCCATCATCCCCTGGGGCTTCTGGGAGTTGAAACCCAAAAGCTCTGGAGAGCCATACAGTGGTGCCTCGGGTTACGAAATTAATTCGTTCCGTGGCACCGTTCGTAACCCGAAAAGCCTTCGTAAGCCGAATTGCCATAGGCGCTAATGGGGAAAAGCCGCGATTCCGTGCGAAAAAGCCGAAAAAAGCACCAAAAGTTTTTTCGTAACCCGAAAAAACATTCGTAACCCGGAACAATGATTCCCTATGGGATTTTTTCGTATCCCGAAAATTTCGTAACCTGGGTATTTCGTATCCCGAGGTACCACTGTATATTATATTTACACACCCCTGGAATATAATTAAAGTTCCTGAAAGGGACTCACCATAGAGTTGCGCCAGAGGACCTGCAAATGCTTAGAAGGATCTATTCTGTGGCAATCTCTAGGTCCTCCGTTGCAACTCTATGCTCAACGCTGTCTGGAATCGCTCTGCAGAGCCACAGATCCATAGAGAAGGGTTCTCTCTAGGAATCTCTCAGTCCTCCATTGAGACTCAATGGTCAACTTCTGGCAAAGTTGCTCAGTGATTCCTAGAGAGGACATATTAATCAAATCCACACCGCAGCAGGAACAATGGCGCATGCCCCTGTGCTGCACTCACCAGAGCGCGCATGGGAGCATTCCCCCATTGATTTCAAGAGGGCTTAAGCATACCCAGTTTTTGCCTTACATGAATGGATCCCCTGCATAGGGAAAAGGACCATTGTAAATAGGATTTAGGCACCCCAAAGTCAATGCTGTAACCACTATGTCATGCCATGCTTCTCTTGCACTAGTAGATGAATATCATGACAGGCTTTTGAGTAGACCTTCCCTGGATATATGTTGCGCCAATATATCCCTTCTTCTTCTTCCGAATCCAGGATTTGCTAAACAAGGCCATCGATGCCTCTCTGGCGGCGCGGCGGGAGTGGGACCTGCGTCCGGTCCAGGACCGTGCTCAGATCTTTTTCAAGGCGGCTGACATGTTGAGTGGACCCAGGAGGGCCGAAGTCCTGGCCAAGACCATGGTGGGACAGGTCAGTGTCCACTGATGTCCAGGAACTATGGCGAACCATGGCTGGAAAGGGATTTCTTTGTTGGTTGGGAAACTATTTCATAACCTGGGAAGGGATCCCAAGGGTCATCTGGTCAGTCCCCTGCCATGCCAGCTGGACACAATCCAAGTGCTCCCTCCAACCTCTGTTTAAAGACCTCCAAAAATGGAGACCCCATCACCCTCCCAGGAAGTCTATCCGACTATTGATCAGTTCTTATACTCAATAAATTCGGCCCAATATTCAGGTGGAATCTCTTTCCTTGGAATTTGGACCCATTACTTTGTGTTCCAGTCTCTGGAACAGCAGAAAACAAGCTCACTCCATGTCCTCCATGACCTATCTTCAGATGTTTAAAGATGGCCATCGTGCCACTTCTCAGTCTTCTCCAAGTTGAACAACGTATCCAGCTCCCTAAATGTTCAAAGGATCACTATGGCTATTCATATAGTCATTTCATTGATCCTTCATTGGAAACGCCTTTGTGCAAAGTGGTCTCCTCCAGATCGCTCCTCTTGAATAACCATAGTGATCTTTCATTGGGATTGCCTTTGTTCAAAGTGGTCTCCTCCAACCATTGGATCCTGACCTCTTGATCTCTTGCTTTTCTCTCCAGGCGAAAACTGTCATCCAAGCGGAGATTGACGCGGCGGCCGAACTGATCGACTTCTTCCGCTTTAACGCCAAGTACGCCGTGGAACTGGAGAACGAACAGCCGCTCAGCGTCCCCCCCAGCACCAACCGGATGGTCTATCGGGGCCTCGAGGTAAAAGCAAAGGATTGGGTTCGAGATTCTGAGATACCGAAGGCGGAGTTGATGGTGGGCTGGTTGCGGAATCTGCTTTTCTCTGCCTTGAGTCCCGATATTGGGAGAAAGGCGGGATATAAGAAAGTAGTAATACAGTCTGCCCATGCCATCCACGGACGTGAGCCACACGGATGGCAGGACCTGGCGGACAAAATGGCATGGACGCTGCAGGTGTGTGCGCGCCACCGTGCACAAGAGTGCACCGCCCTAGGAGTCCATAGGACTCCAGCATAGGTGGTTTTCCCCCATACGCAGGGGGTCTGCAACAGATCCCCTGTGTATAGGAAGGGCCCACTGTAATAACAACAACTCTGGAATTTCAGAGTTTGTATCCCTAGTCCGGCATGGAAACCCATTGGGACAAGTCACACTCTCTCAGCCTCAGAGGGAACTGACAGCTAACCTTTAGGGTCTCCATAAGTCAGAAATGACTTGGATTGTTGCAACAACGAACCCCAAAGTCCCTTGCTGTCTGGGGGGATTCTGGGAGCTGTCATCTCAAACAGGCAACTTCTCCAGCTCTTGCTTTCAAAGCCTCTGTGCAAAATAAATAAATATATGCAAAGTGGGACGTCGCGCTTGCCTTCTTTCCATGGAGAGGTGTTCCGCGCCTCCCTTCCGCGCTAAAATCGCACGCTCTAATCGATCCCTTTCTCTCCGCTGCTCCAGGGTTTCGTCGCCGCCGTCTCTCCCTTCAACTTCACCGCCATCGGAGGCAACCTGGCGGGAGCTCCGGCTTTGATGGTGAGCGTCTGCGCATGGAAAGCGCAGGATGGCGCCTGGCGTTTGGTTTTCTCGGGGAGTTTTGGGGATGAGGAATGGCTCCTTTCCCGATCTTGTGCGATCGGCACATCGATGCAGTTTTAGGTGACTTAGAGCTAAGACCCGTAAGATAAGTTTTTCTTCCAGTTTTGCACATGCAGACACCATCCATGCGTGGGCATATGTGAAATTAGTTTGGAAATAGTTTTAAAATGTTCTAGAAGAGATCTATGGCTGGCATCTTTCTCTGAAGATGCCAAAGCCACAGATGCCGGAGAAACATAGGAATAAACACGGCCACATCGCCCGACAAAACCCACAAAAACCTATGGATGCTGTCCATGAAACCCTTTGATGCCACAGTTAAGAAGGTTTCATAAAAGGTCAGAATATAACCTGATTTGGTTATGTCTCCAATTGTCCCATAACCCAACAATAGAAGAAAACGGTGCTATGAAAGAACAAGACAAGATCCGTAAATATAAAGGATACATAATTGAATACCAAAGTTAGGATTTTCTGTGCCCTAATATTTTGAATTTCTGCGCATGGTTATGAAAGCTGGACAGTCCAGAAAGCTGATAGCTTTCGTAACCACTTCCACCTCCATTCCTTTTCTTCCCCAGGGAAATGTCGTTTTATGGAAACCCAGTGACACTGCCATCTTGGCCAGTTATGCCGTCTACAAGATCCTCCGGGAAGCCGGGCTCCCTCCCAACATCGTCCAGTTCGTCCCGGCCGACGGGCCTGTTTTTGGCGACACAGTGACTGCCTCGGAGCACCTCGGCGGGATCAACTTCACCGGAAGTGTGCCGTGAGTGTCTGTCCGAGGGGGAAACAGTGGCGCAGGCAGGCAGGAGCTCGATCTTGCGTCCCATTGAGTGTAGGACCTTGCGTTGCGAGCTGGAATTGGCCGCCGTTTCAGGGAAATGGGCACGTGCCATATAAGTTTTGTTGGTAGTAAATAGGTGGAGCTGGTGGTTTTGTAGTGGAGGAAAGCATCTCAGCCCTTTAGCTCAGTCATTCCCAATTCAGGCCACTGTTTTGCTGACCCTGGATCCTCTGTTTTGCTGTCTCTGGACCTGCCATTTTGCTGCCCCAGGATCCACTGGGGCTTAGGTTTGCAATGCTTAGTGTCAGAGTTGATCCTATCTTGGGAAAAGGGACTTAGATTTGCAATGCTTAATGGGGTTTGCAATGCCTGGTGTCAGAGTTTAACCTGTAGTGGGAAATGGGGCTAGGGTTTGCAATGCTTAGTGGGGTTTGCAATAGTGTCAGAGTTGAACCTATCTTGGGAAATGGGATTTAGGATTGCAATGCTTAGTGGGGTTTGCAAAACTCAGTGTCAAAGTTTTACCTATACTAGGAAATGGGGCTTTGATTTGATTTGCACTTCCTTCATTTCAAGATTTGATGTTTTACCTTCGACTTATCCATAGGTTATATCAATATCCATGATTTTGGTCCTAAAACCTTCCCTTGACTTATACATGAGGTCAACTTGTACCTGAGTATATACGGCCATATCGTCTCTCTAAGAATATCTAAGTCCTCCGGTGGCGCCGCCATTTTGTTGTCCCTTGGGCCACCATTTTGCAACCCTTGGACAAAAGCAGAAGCTGTGTTTCCAATAGAAAGTTGTCCATTTCTCAGAGACAGGGTTCTCTTGTGGCAAACTTCCCATTTGTAGGCGACCCACTTTCCTGCCAAACCCAAGAAGTAGGGCTCTGGAGACCTGGGTTCGAATCCCAGTCCGGCCATAGAAACCCACTAGGCGACCTTGGGCAAAAAGAGAGAAATAGAAAGAGAAGCGGTTCGCTTTGCGCTCTCGATTCCTCGCTCTTTTCCTTCTCCTCCCGTGTGCCTCTTCTTTTTGATTTCCAAGTGTGACCAAAGTCTTTGCTTTTCAAAACAATAAAAATGCTAATGGCCTCACACCAGGAGTCCTGCGCGACCCGCCGCTAATTTATGAGCTCCCCACCTTTTAAGGCGCGCGGCGCATTCGAGCGTGGCGCCGCGCGGAGGTTTTGCGGAGGCCTCGGCGCTTTTTTAAATAGTCTTTTCAGAAAGCGGAGATTGGAGCCCGGGCCGCTAAAGCGGCGAAAGAGGGAGCGGAGCCGAGGAAATGTAAAAATGCTTAGCATTTATGCCCCCGCATAAGAGAGATATTATTTGCGGAGGAAGAACGCAATTGCTGACGCAGGCGTCGAGCGGCAGGATGGCGTCGCGGTGGGATTTGGCACGTTTTGTCGAGCTTTGGGGTTTTCGAAAAGTTTCTATCTTCTGCAAAATTTCAGGAATCTGGAAAAGGTTGGAGGTCACCAAGTGTTTTTCCTTCGTAGTTTATGTTCTCTTCTTCCTACAATGAACATAACAGTTATCTGTAGCCCAAGGTTTGTTGCGTGACTTATGGCGAACCTAAGGCGAACCTATCCTGCGGTTTTCTTGGCAAGGTTTGTTCAGAGGTGTTTCGCTGGTCTCCAGAGTCATAGTCAAGACTGCGCCATGCTTGCTTACAGTAATTTGTCCATAGTTTAAAGGTGCATGGTGCCATGGTTCGAACGTTGGACTAGGACTTTGCAGACCAGGGTTTGAATCATGGCACAGAAGGCCATTGGGTGACCTTGATGCATGCTCTCCATCTCAAAGGAGACCTCCTCTGACTTAATCCTGGGATCCATTGTGGTGCAGTAGTTTGTATGATTGACTTTGAAAGGCTAGGATTAGAATCCCAGATTAGCCATGGAAACCCAGTGATAGACTTTGGGCAAGTCACACTCTCTCATCTTCAGAGGATGGCATTGGCAAGCCTCCTTCGAAGAAACGTGCCAAGAAAACCCCAAGTTAGAAACAACTTGAAGGTGTGCAACAATAAAAGGATGGAATGAAGGGAGTCTCTGGGAGTTAAAGGAGTATGTTTCCAAGCTCTGCTTGGATCTTGGCTCTCTTGTTGTCACTGCAAAGATAGCCTCCGCCTCTGAATTTTTTGGGGTGCATGCTGGTTAGAGGATACTGGGATTTGCAGTTCCAAAAAATAAACGGTGGAGAGGGTGCATCCAAGCTCTGGCCCCAAGCTGGCGAATTTACCTGGCAGTTAGGAAGGAGAAAATGGAGGAAAGCAGTATTAGGAAGTGGTCAAAGTCATTTCAACAAAGCAGAGGGTTAACTGGGAGATGTGTATTATGCAAACTATGTGCAACTTGCTGACGGTCCTATTTTGCTCTTTTTTGCAGAACCTTCAAGCGCCTTTGGAAGCAGGTCTCCGAAAACCTGGATCGGTACCGGACCTTTCCGCGGCTGGCTGGAGGTAAGTGCCTCGAGGAGGGCCGAGTTCTCCTCTCTCTTTGAGAGAAGATGTGAGTTTCAATGGCATCTTTTATTGTCCGAACCCAGCGTTCCTCGGGGTTGTAAATCCCAAGAAACCCTCCAGATGTTGTTGGACTGCAGGACTCAGCAGTCCCAACTGGCATTGCTTGTGGCAAGGAATCCTGGGCCTTGTAGTGCAAAAGCACCTGGAAGGGTTCTAAATGTTTTGGACTTGAAATCCCAAAAGGTCATGCTGGTGTAGACAGTGGTCAGGGATGATGGGAGTTGTAGGTTCTGGAGGACTAAGGGGTCACATAGGATATTAAGTGTTGCATGGGATTCTGTCAGAACTCCCCTGCATTCATATATTCATTAGTCATTTATATAT
>NC_056528.1:1362556-1368556 GCF_019175285.1 Sceloporus undulatus | reverse complement strand
AAGCACAGCCTCTTGTTGTTTGGGGGTGGCAATTGGGAGCCTGACAGATTCGAAACTTGTTTTGGACTTTAAATCCCAAAAGGTCATGCTGGTGTAGACAGTGATCAGGGATGATGGGAGTTGTATTCCAACGGCTCTGGAGGACTAAGGGGTCCCATAGGATATTAAGCCAAAGGCTCTAGAGGACTAAGGGGTTGCACAGGATATATGCAGCCATTTTGTGGAGACAGCAAGTGGCAGCAGCAAGGAAGTTGTCCTTTTACAAACTAAAGTTTCCAGCTTATCAAGAACATTTCTAAGCATCGGAAAAACTCCAAAGCCGGGGAACGTGGGAGTGGGAGGAAGGCTGTCAGATCCATTTTGTGCCTTGTTTGTGTTGTTGTTTTTGGGGAGACGCTCCCCGCTGCCTCCTCCTAAGCGTTGCCTTTTCTCGCAGAGTGTGGTGGGAAGAACTTCCACTTCGTCCACGCCTCGGCCGATGTCTCCAGCGTGGTCAGCGGCACCCTGCGCTCGGCCTTCGAGTACGGCGGGCAGAAGTGCTCGGCCTGCTCCCGCCTCTACGCCCCCGACTCCTTGTGGCCCCGCATCAAAGCCGAACTCCTGGAGGAGCACCAGAAGATCAAAGTGGGCGACGTGAGTCGGGAGATGCGCTCCCGCTGAAGGGGCTTTGCAGCTCAGCAGGCGGCTGATGGGATTATGGGCTCCACTCCCCGGCTGCTAATTCCCATTGAAGGCGCCTCTTTATCCCATGGTTCCTCCCCCCCAACACACACACACCTCTTGCACATCGCCCCGATCCCTCGCGTGCATGGCGCACCTACGTGCAACACCCAGCCTTTGCTTCATTGGTGCTCTTGCTCTTTGGGTGAGGAGACATCAAGGTGTGCCAAACCTGCTCTGGACGGAGAGTATTGCTTCTTTATTAATTAGCAATGAAAATAATGGCTGGGTCTTCCTTATCCAAAATGCACAGGACCAGAAGTGGGCCTCCCTTATCCAATGTTTGGGTCTCCCTTCTCCAAAATGGACAGGGCCAGAAGTGTTTTGCATCGTGGATTTTTCCAGATTTTGGAATAGTTGCATACACAGAATGAGATATCTCAGAAATGGAACGATGATTTGAATACAAAATTCATTTATGTTTCCCCGATGCAAAACATACATGCGTGCCCCCTCCACATGCGCGCCCCCTCCTAGGATTTATAGTTTGTTGCGGCACCGCAGCTCTCTGGCAGAGAAGGCTCGCCAAACTACAAATTCCATAGTATGGAGCCATAGCAGTGAAAGCAGTGTCAAAGCGCATTAATTCTGCGGCGCAGATTGGCCTGTAGTTAAGTATCTTTAATATAAGTAGCTGATAGAGAATAATTAAAAGTAATGTTAAAAGGCTAAGAACATGTGATTTTTTTATCTGAGATTGGGACTATAAAAGAAAAGGCATGCAACGAGATTGATTAAAATGAATGAGCGAATGGATGCTTTTTGGTAAGCGGCCATGTTTTCACTTGGTTCCTAAACAACAGCAAGGTTGGATCTTCACAAGGAGTCCATTTTAAGTAACTGAGTTACTTAAGTTTGCTGAAGTTTTTCTTCTCCTTTTCCCTCTCTTTCCAGCCGACTGAGGATTTTGGGACCTTCTTTTCGGCCGTCATCGACCACAAGGTAACAGACTCCGTTCTTCTTTCGCACGCGTTCCCTTCTTCCGTCCCGTCCCGCTTCGATCCCTCTATCGCCAACCCTTCTCTCGTCTTTACTTCTCGCTTTGCTATCTCCACCTCTCAGGAGTTGAGCTCCTTTTCCTTCCTTCCTTCCTTCGCCTCCCGCACCCAAACCCCAGCTTCTCCTCTCTCTTTTTTCATGCTGAGCGAAACCCTGCTGAGATTACGGCTCAGCCGGGGAACGCTTTCTTTAAAAACGTATTTCCACAGCTTAAGAGCAGGCATCTGTCAATAACGATAACCCCGCCGCTTCCGATATCCCCGGCCCCATCTCCGCCGACTTGGTCTCTGCGCTTCCCTCTCCCCGGCCTTTGAAGTCTTCCCTGCTTCTCCTGTTGCATTCGGATAATCCCCGTCACACCCTCCGAGTTTGCCTCTTTTCCCCCCTGCGCCGCGTGGCGGACCAAGAATTGGCCGCGGAGGGATCTCTCTCTTTGGGGCAAAAAATAAAGTCTCCAATCCCAGCATCCACTGCTCCTCCTTTTGCCATTCCCAGCGTACCTTTTTGTCATTGTGTGCCTTCAAGTTGTTTCCAGCTTATGGCGACCCTAAGGCCATGGAGATTTCTGGGGCTGAAAGTGTGTCACTCACCCAAGAACTCCAGTCTCCAAAGTCATAATCCCACACTCAGACCATTGCAAGCTAGAGTTGCATTGGAGTTTTTGGCCACCGCATCATGCTGCTGGCTCAGGTTTCCCTTGTGGTCCCCTGAGTTTTTGTTTTTGGGTGCCTTCAAGTCCTTTCTGACTTATGGCAACCCTATCATAGGGTTCTCTGAGGCTGAGAGAATGTGCCTTGTCTGGGGTCGCCCAATGGGTTTCCATGGCTGAATGGGGATTCAAACCTTGGTCTAGTCCAACACTCAAACCATGACACTATGCTGGGGCTTGCACACACACTCTCTATATATATATATATTCACACACACACACACACACACAGATAGATAGATAGATATTCATACACACACAGATATAGATATTAGATATAGAGATGGGACTGAAGGAAATGATAGATAGGCATATTGAGTATCAAATACCTATGGATATGGAGAAGGAGAGGCGATACAAGGAGGAGGAATGAGAAGGTGTCTGGTATGTCATTAGGAGGGAATGTAAATGCACAAAGAGATGAATGAAAATGGCTAAGTAACCCCAGAGGAGATAAAAGAGATTATTGATAAATACAAGCTAGAGTCTACTCTACGTTGGCAACGTTAAGATGGCATTGATGTTATTGCACATTAAATTTACATGGATGTTTATGTGTGGTATATGTGTATATCCCTATATTTATATATCTGTCGCTTTCATCCATTTATCCTTCCGTCTCTTCCAGTCTTTCGAGCGGATCAAGAAGTGGCTCCGGCACGCGGAGACGTCGCCCAACCTCAGCATCTTGGCCGGCGGCAGATGCGATGACAAAGTTGGGTACTTCGTCCAGCCATGTATCATTGAGACCAAAGACCCCAAAGACCCCATCATGCAAGAGGTGAGTTGTATCATTTCTTACTGAGATCCTTAAATGACGTTTTTGTGTGCCTTGAAGTCCTTTCCAACTTTGGGCGACTTTGTCCCAGCGTTTTCTGGAGCCGAGAGTGTGCGACTCGGTGATGCCAATTCCAAAGATGGACCTGTCGTCCCTTTTTAATTGTTCTTTCCCCCTCCGATCCCAGGAAATCTTTGGCCCGGTCTTGTCCGTCTACGTCTATCCGGAGAAGCAATACCGAGAGATCCTCCAACTCATAGACAGCACTTCTCCCTATGGCCTCACGGGGGGCTGTCTTTGCCCAGGAGAAGTAAGTCTGGCTTTGGCTTCCCATCCTTTCTCTTTTGGGTCTCATCCTGCCGTTAATCACAGATTGGACTAACTGTATATACTTGGTATAAGTCTAAAAAAATTATGCCTCAAAATTGACACTAAAATCCCACTTAGGTTTGCAATGCTGAGTATCAGAGTCGAACCTATAGTGGGAAATGGGCGTTAGGTCTGCAATGCTTAGTGTCAGAGTTTAACCTATCTTGAGAACTGGGGTTTATGTTTGCAATGTTGAGTGTGAGAGTTGAACCTATTGTGGGACTTAGGTTTGCAAGGCTGAGTGTGAGTTTAACCTATAATAGAAAGTGGGACTTAGGTTTGCAATGCTTAGTGTCAGAGTTTAACCCATCTTGGGAAATGGGACTTAGGTTAAACTCACACTCAGCATTGCAAACCTAAGTCCACTTCCCAAGATAGGTTAAACTCTCATACTCAGCATTGCTAATCTATCGTGGGATCTGGGGCTTAGGTTTGCAATGCTGAGTGTCAAAGTTGAACCCATCTTGGGAAATAGGACTTAGGTTTGCAGTGCTTATTTTCAGAGTTGAACCTACCTTGGGAGATGGGGCTTTGCTTTGTTTTGCACTTCCTTCCTTTTAAGATTTGATGTTTTACCCATGATTTTGGCCCTAAAACCTTCCCTTGACTTATGCATGAGGTCAACTTGTACCTGAGTTTATATGGCCATATGGTCTCTACGAATATCTAGGTCTTCCAGAAAACCCTAACACTTCTCTAGGCATTTGTAAGTCCTCCAGAACAATTCTGTGGTCATCTTCCAATGGATGCTGACCACAGAGTTGCGCCGGAGGACCTAGAGATGCCAGATAGGTTTTTTAAAGTTGTGCTATTTTTATTTGGGGCTGGTCCACTTTCACAGCAGTCCTGTGACCCCAGTGAACGTGGCGGACCCTCTGCAACCTCTCTACCCTCTTTGCGCTCCTTTCAGATCCGTTGTTGCCGAAGCGTCGAAACTCCTGAGGAATGCGGCTGGCAATTTCTACATCAACGACAAGTCGACTGGGTCCGTCGTGGCACAGCAGCCGTTTGGGGGATCTCGCGCTTCCGGTACGTGGCGTAAAGGACTTATATGGAGTTTGGGTGGGTTGACAATGGCGGTGGGGATGCCATGTTTTGCCGAAAGACCCTTTGCAACCCTGAGGGTGAGCTGAGGTTCTACAAAGCCGCGTCTGCGTTTCTTTTGTTGAAAACAGGGACGAATGACAAACCTGGCAGCCCTTACTATGTTCTCCGCTGGACGTCCCCCCAAGCCGTCAAAGAGACCCACGCGCCTTTGGGGGATTGGAGGTACCCCTACATGCAATGAAGGGACCCCACTTGTGCCTTCTGCCTCGGAGCCACAACCAAAATGGCCAAGGGCCCAGAGCTGTGGATCTGGCGCAACCCTCACCGACATGAGGCTCAGATGCATTAGGAACTGGCATCACGGAGTAGTCTAGAAGTGACCTTTTTGGGATATCTCATTTGGGGAGAGTCCTCCGAATGAGAACGGCTCTTTGGAGAGAAACAAAAACCGACAGTCCCACGACCGGAAGCAAAGTGCAAACGCGCCCAATTTCGGACCCTGCCTCCTTCTGTCTGGACGCTGGGGCTCACATTTCGAAATATATACTACAACTCTATTAGTTCCTAAATTTTGTTATAGACTTGAGCTCCCAGAATGCGGGACTTCTGGGTGGTTAGCTCCAAAAAACCTGGAGGACTACAATTTGGGAACTGCTCAGATCATCATCCGTCCTCCTTTTTCCGTCCCAAATCCTTCCTTTTCTTCTGCTTCTATGCTGGGAAAAGGAAGAACCCAATATATATAAATATAGATATATAGATATATTTTGAATATAACAAATTCAGACGCTCTTAACTTGATCAGATCCAACAGATCGTCTCGCTCTGGAATTGGGAAAGGATAAGAAGCAATGTGTGAAACGGGGTACCTTTTGTTGTTGTTGTTGTTGTTGTGTTGCAGAAGTGTGTGGCAAATGCATGAGAGATTCCTATCTATTTTAATGCCCCCAACGAAGGGGGCATCGGGTGAGTGGACAGGTGCGGATGCCGTTCTCGACCGGATGGATTTAATTCTTGTTAGATGACTATTAAAAATATTAATAAAAGGGCCAAACGAAGGTTTTCGCATGTGGGTCTCTCTTGCGAACGACGCCAACTGTTTTTGCACAGGTCTCAGAAAATCCCTTTAAGCAGAAAAGTCTTGCAACTTGCTCATCGTTGGCACAAGTGTGCCCTCTGGCGTCCGCTTTGGCATTGGGTCTCCAAAATGGTCCCAGAAATTATCACCTTTTAAAAAAATTGGATAGAAAGTTTGTTTTGATTTGTAGTTGTTAACTTATCTCTGCGTAGTCGCTGTCCAGATTTACAATGGGAGAAAGGGAGACCCAGTGATCGATCCAGAGAGAGAGGGAGCCCCAAAGATAGATCCAGAGAGAGA
>NC_056528.1:1353186-1361834 GCF_019175285.1 Sceloporus undulatus | reverse complement strand
TTTTTATGCCGCCACATTTTTGCAAAACTAGTTTTGCCCCACTCTTTTGCCAGCCATTTTGCAAAGTACCTTTTGCGGGGCGGTTTCGCCAACGACTTTTGCAGCAATTGAAGCCGGCTGAGGATGAACGAAGGAGGACCTTTTCGACGCAGCGGACAAAATAAGACGCCAGGGACGAATCTGGACTCTCCCATGCCCAAACCAGGACACTTGGAAGCTACATCCACGTAGTTAGTAGTTAGTTTTTAAACCCTGATGCCTCCTTTTTGTGCCGCCGCGTCCCAGTTCCGGAAGCTGCACTTGAGATTCTCTCTAGGTCTTTCAGTGCAACGTTTGGTTAAGGTTGACCATAGAGTTGTGCCGGAGGACCTAGATATCCCTAGAGAGGAACATATTAATCAACTCCGCAGATGATCAAACTTGCAAATATCAAAGCCGCAGATACAGAGGGATGAGCGTCATTATCATACCAATATTTGATCACTGGCAACCAGTATATCTATCTATAGCTAACCGCGATATAGACTGATAGTTGCAAAAACCTGCAGGGATGGGTAATGTATATGGGCTACTGTTCTCTCCTTCCTGCATTGACGAAGGCATCCAGAAGCAAACAGCAGCTGCAAGAAAAGGGGGGCGAAAAGTTTCGTCTTTCTCTGGCCGGGTGCGAATCCTTGCTAACCTCTCCTGGCTTCCCTTGCAAAAACACCGAGGTTTGGCAAGACTTCGGGCAAGAACCTCTGGCTTTTTTGCTCCGGCTGAGATGATGATTGATGATGATGATGATGATGGGGAGACCAGCTTGTGGGAGAAGGCAGGCTTTGCTTTTGCAAAAGCCTGGGAAAATATTTCAGGGCTCAAGGCTTTTTTTTCTTCCCCTGGATTTTTGAAATCCGAGCGCTGCTCTGTGTGCGTGTGTGTCTTTTGCACACACATTCGCACACACATATATACACACTTCCCCCAAATGTTTTAAACCCTGTATGCTTTCCCTTGGCAGGAAAACCCTCATTTGCAAAGAAATACATTTTGCATTTTCATTGCCGAAGTGGTTTTTGCAAGTGTCTTCCATCTGACTCCGGTTTATGGCACCGTCGTCTCCAGGGTTTTCATGGCAGGTTTCTCATTGGCTTCCTCTAGGATTACTAAAACCATGGCAGTACTTGCCATAGAGTCATAGGGAATACTGGCCATAGAGAAACCATACTTTCCCATAGAGAATCATTGGGTATACATTGGGGAACCATTGGGCATATTCCCTCATGTCCCTATGGGCCAGTTCCCCTATGTTTCCCTATGGGCAAATACTGTATTCTACAATGATTCCTTATGGACAAGTCTTCCCCAATGATTCCCTATGGGCCAGTCTTCCCCAATGATTCCTATGGGCAAGTATCCCCAATGATTCCCTATGGGCAAGTCTTCCCCAATGATTCCCTATGGGCAAGTAATCCCCAATGATTCCCTATGGGCCATAAGTCCCCAATGATTCCCTATGAGCAGTCTTCCCCATTTTCCCTATGGCCAGTCTTCCCAATGATTCCCTATGGGCAGTAATCCCCAATGATTCCCTATGGGCAAGCCTTCCCCAATGATTCCTATGGGCCGTCTTCTCCAATGATTCCCTTGGGCAAATACGTCCCCAATGATTCCCTATGAGCAAGTCTTCCCCAATGATTCCTATGGGCAGTCTTCCCCAGTCCCTGAACCGTCTCCCAATGATTCCTATGGACAAGCATCCCCATGATCCCTATGAACACGTCTTCCCAATGATTCCCTATGGGCAAATAAGTCCCCAATGATTCCCTATGAGCAAGTCTCCCCATGATTCCCTATGGCAAGTCTTCCCCATGTTCCTATGAAGCTCCCCAATGATTCTCTATGGACAAGCATTCCCCAATGATCCCTATGGGCAAGCTTCCCCAATGATTCCCTATGGGACTAATCCCCCAATGATTCCCTATGAGGCAAGTCTTCCCCTGATTCCCTATGGGCAATAAGTCCCCAATGATTCCCTATGAGCAGTCTTCCTAATGATTCCCTATGGGCAAATAAGTCCCCAATGTTCCCTATGAGCAAGTCTTCCCCAATGATTTCCTATGAGCAAGTCTTCCCCAATGATTCCCTATGGGCAAGCTCCCCAATGATTCCCTATGGACAAGCATTCCCCAATGATTCCCTTGGGCAAATAAGCTCCCAATGATTCCCTATGAGCACGTCTTCCCCAATGATTCCCTAGAGCAAGTCTTCCCCAATGATTCCCTATTGTAAATAAGCCAATGATTCCCTATGGACAAATATTCCTCCATTATTCCCTGTGGGCAAGTATGGTTTTTCTATGGGCAAGTACTGACATTCCTCTAAGGCTGAGAGAGTGCGACTTGGCCGAGGTTGTTGTTGTTGTTGTTGTTATTACTATTTATTATTAAGCTTTAAATTTACACAGCGCTTTACAAACCATCAGTTAAAAATAGAACAAAATAAAATCAAACAAGCCTTCCTATGGCATGCGTTATTATAAAAATAATTTAAAGCAATACATGTTAATATATATTAACGTTAAATAATAAAACATAGCGGGTCACAAATAAAAAACAAATAGACCTACAACAGCATCCAAGTGACGTCACCCAATGGGTTTGCAAGGCTAAAGAGGGATTCGAACCCTGGTCTCTGGGAGTCCTAGCAAACCATTGCAGTGTTAGGCTAAGATTCCCAAAGACCAGGTTTCAGATTCTTGCTTGGCCATAGAAACCCATTGGGCAAGTCACACTCTCTCAGCCTCAGAGGAAGAAGGCATTTGGTAGCGCTACTGCATTAAAGACAATAAGAAAGCCAGTCTCTTGTAGTGGTTTGAGCGTTGGGCTATGACTCTGGGGACCAGGGTTCGAGTCCCGACTCGGAAACCCATTGGCCAAGGCATACTCTCTCAGCTTCAGGGGAAGTCAATGCAAAAGACCTCTGAACAAACCTGGCCAAGAAAACCCCTTTATGGGGTTGCCTTAGGGTCACCATAAGCCAGAAATGACTTGAAGGCATACAGCAACAACAACAAAGAGGGAGGAATGTTTTTAGGGGAATGAAAAACCCTCCCTTAAACCCACATTAAAGCTGTTGTTTTCCTACCTCCCTGAATTGGAAGAAAGCGGACCAAGAAATGTGTGAGAATAATACTGGATCTCCCCAAATTTCACCCTCTGCTTGATGCAATTTCTCACATCCCGCTTTGATCTGCATCGCCTTCGACCGCCAAGGAAGGCTCCTCTCTGGCCCTGTCCTTATTTAATCCGGTATTAAATAAACAGTATTAAAGTATCTACTTTTTAATGGCACCCTCACCGTGGTCTGAGTCTTGGACCTGGGTTCAAATCCCCGCTGGATCTTGTACAACTCTCTCAGCCTCAGAAGATCAACATGGGTTTGTGCAACAAAGGCCAATGTCGGATTTAATAGGAAGAGAACATAATTGGGACGGATAAGCAAAAAGTGGGAAGAATGGCATGGGGTTTTCTAGTCCTGAGAGTTGGAGACCCCCAAAAACAAACCCCCAAAAGGTCCCAAGGAAAACCTTCCCTATTCTCTGTTTCTCCCTTCCCTTCTTTTCTTGGCAAGGAGTGGATCTTATTTCTCTCTCTCTTCTGGGAACGGCCGCATCTGTCTATGGCTGGCTATGGCCACTTTCTGGACCTCCTCCAACTGTTTCCAGCTGGCATGGGTTGCAAAGGGAGGGAGGCATGGGCCTTGGCACGGACGGATGGACGGACGGACGCCCGAAAGTGGGATTAAGGAACCCTTCCTTCCAGACCACTCTTGGAAGCCGGCCAAGGAGACATCTTGGACAAAGCTTGGGAGATTCTCATCACTCCCTGCGTTTTCCCTGGTCCGCTTCCGCGGCGCATGATTCCCCTTGGGTTTGCACGGTCTACCCAAGTGGCCATGCGTCTCCAAATTGTGTGATAGGAATTTTACGCATGTGGCCCACCTCCCAAAGGTGGCCTGGATTCATCTGCAGGTGATCCATTTTTGAAAGCACTGTCCATGAAACCATGGATTCATACCAGAAAAGACCATGAAGTTCAGGTGGTCGCCATAAGATGACAGCTGACTTGAAGGGACATAAATGCACACGCTGCCCAGAATAAATCCAGACCTTGGTTTTGGAAGCGAAGCAAAGGTGGGTTCCTTTAGAGTCACAGCAATGAAGTAGACTGGAGTCGATTGACTCGGATGCGAGTCAAGTCAAAGACTTGTAATACCAGATAAAACCTGGAGGATCTTCTGCCTCAAGCCTGTTGCCCAACGCATGTGCCGTTCCCCTCCGATAGGTATTTTTACCTAACATAGGGGTGATACAGACGGGGAGAAAGGAGCGCGAGACGCTGTCCCTTTCTGCCCCACACAGAGGTCGCCATAACCAAACGGTGCAGCAGGTTCTTGTTAGGTGTGCGCCTGGTGCCACTGGCACCCTTGCACACATATGTGCAGCACAGTGCCATTTGGATGCTGTACGTCATCATGGCGGCCCCTGCGTGGATGAGGGCAAATTGGTCCCAGGCCGGCGCTTTGCGCCAGTCTGTATCATGTCTTAGGGCCTGAACAGAAAGACCAAAATAAAGCTGCTTCTGGTCACTTTGGAGGTACGCTGTTTAAATGACACATGCGTCTTAAGAGGCCAAAAGCTGCGCCAAAGCCGTGTGCCAACCCTTAGCATGGCTTTGGTGTGGCTTCTGGCCTCTTAGGGCGCATGCACCATTTAACAGCACACTTCCGAAGTGCGACTCAGTGCACACCTTCTTGATTTTCTAGTTATCAAAATTCCTCGTTCCCACGCCTCCTTTTCCTTTCCCTGTTGAAATGGTCTCCCAGACTTGAGGCTGGGTTTGCAAAGGCCTGAGACTTGGCTTGAGACTTGACTTGAAATTTTCTTAAGCCTTGGAGTAAAAGACTTGGATGCATCTCTGAGCTACAAGATCTTAGAGTCCAACCTTCAAATATCTGAAGACGGAGCAAAACTACACATTTCAAAGATCCCAAAGCATGGAGCCGGGGAGGTCAAAGGTGCCAAACCGCCTCAATTCTGGGGGAACTAAGTTTTCCGATGTACAAACATAGCACTTGCAGAGAAAAAGACCAAGGATGTCAAAGGCACATGTGTTTGTCGGCCCCATTTATTCTCTCCCTGCCTTCCTCCAAGGTTTCCTTGTCGGCTAAGTAGGTGTGAAACACGTCTGTGGAAATTTGAGATCCCTCTCGCCTTTCTTGCACATAGACGCACACAGACACATGCCCACCTCTTGGAAAAAGGTGATCCAGGGAAGGGAAAAGGCTCAACGTTTCTCTTCGCACCTTCCGTCTAATTGAATTTACACCCAAAACCAGTCGCGGGCGCAATGCCCCTCCGGCCGGACGCAGGTCTCCAGAGGCCACACGGGAAGCGAAAATTGAAATTTTGTATTATGTTTCGGGCGAGCAGGTGGCCAAGGCGATGTGTGCGTCCGTGCGCCTGTGTGCGATTGTTTAGCCCCAAAAGGTCACTCTATTCATTTTTGTTTTGGCAACTTCTCTGCGCCTTGGGATCGTCCGTCGGATGGAGACGGGAGCAAGAGTGAAACGAAAGGCAGCTGCTACAAGATGTAGAAGGAACTCACCGCCACAATATAGAATAATGCAACCCCAGATTTGGAAGGGACGCCCCAAGGGCCATCCAGTCCAACCCCTTCTGCCATGCAGGAACTCACAGTCAAAGCATTCTCAGTGACAGATGGCCATCCAGCCTCTGTTTAAAGGCCTCCAAAGACGGAGACTCCATCGCTTTCCAAAGGAACATTTTCCACTGTTGAACCATCAGGAAGTTCTTCCTAACGTTTAGGTGGAACCTCTTTTCCTGTGCTTTGAATCCATGGCTCCACTGCATCCTATTCTCTGGAGCATCAGAAAACAAGCTTACTCCCTCCTCAGCTAGACTTGGAAGAGGCCACAAGGGCCATTCAGGATAACAACTGATACGATATCAATTCAAATACTTGAAGAGGGCTACCATATCACCTCTTAACCGTCTCTTCTCCAGGCTAAACATCCCTCTTTAAGTATTTGAATTGATATCGCATCAATTGTTATACCATTGGACTGGACGGCCACCAAAATAGCAAAGGGTCTGGAAAGTCTCTTCTCATAGGGTTTTATGGTTTCCAGACCCTTCGCCATTTTGGTGTCCTGCCTCTGGACATGCTCCAGCTTCTCAATATCCTTTTGGTGTCCAGAACTGGACACAATAGTCCAGGTGAAGCTTGACCAAAGCAAAACAGAGTGGCACTATGACCGCAGAGTCAAAGACTGGAGGACCTAGCCATTGCTACAGACAACACTTCTCTAGGCATTTGTAGGTCCTCCAGCATGACTTATGGTCAGCTACTGGTAGATGTTTGCCACAGAGTTATGCTGAAGGACCTATTTAGAGAGGTATTCTCTCTTTTCCAGTTTCACGGGGGTCCTGTGCCCCTAAGATCTTGGCTGGTGAAGGCTAGGGGCTTCCATGCCAGAGGGAGAGTGAGTTTGCTACGGGGTTTGGTCCGAACTTTAACATTCGAACCCTATTCCATTAGAGGAAACTCTGTCGCACAAACCCGTCCTGCTTTCTTTGGTCTCCTTTTCCACCTCTTTGCTTCCTCTCCTTTGATACTCAGACTATCACCCACCTCTGGCTCC
This sequence comes from Sceloporus undulatus, assembly GCF_019175285.1. NCBI lineage: Eukaryota > Metazoa > Chordata > Lepidosauria > Squamata > Phrynosomatidae > Sceloporus > Sceloporus undulatus. Next base: position 1,355,129 of record NC_056528.1, on the reverse strand, counting down.
CCATCCTTTCTCTCTATACCCACTTCACCCGACTTCTTCTTACTTATTTACTGCGGGGGCCATTTTGGCATTAGCCAAAGAACCTTCTAATTTAATCACGGCCAGAGAGAGAGGCACAGACACACACGCATTTGATGCCATGTTTGCCCAGCGTGCCGCTTCTTTGGCGCTCTGATTAGTGCGAGGAGGCCAGGTGCTGCCCCGCTCTGCCTTGCTTCACTTCTCATCCTCTGGCTGATCCCAATTACAATCCAGAGTAGGCCCTCTTTTGCAAAAGGATGTGCTCTCTATTCACTTTCGGTTGTTTAAAGGAAAAAAGTCTAAAATGCCCCAGGAACACACACAAACACACACCCAAAATAAAAAAACATGGTGAACATGCCCACCTTCCATACCCTCCAAAGGGTGTTTGGGGCAAAATATGCATTTGGTCCTTTTTGTGGGAGATGGTGCATTGTGTATGTGGGGCTGCAGCCCTTCAACCTTCCTTCCTTCCTTCCTTCCTTCTCCTATTTCTTACTAGCTTGCGTTCCTTCTTTCCCTCCTTCCCATCTTTCCCTTCCTTCCTTCCTTCTTCCTTCCTTCCTTCCTATCTTGCTCTTCCTATCTCTTGCAAGCTCAACCTTCCTTCCTTCCTTTATTCCTTCTTTCTTTCCTTGTCTTGTTATTCTTTCTTTCTTTCTTTCTTCCTTCCTTCCTTCCTTCCTTCCTTCCTTCCTTCCTTCCTCTCATCCATCTAGGCATGGAGGAGGGAAGCCATCCGTCCATCCATCCGTCCTCCTATCCCCGCGCCCCCCCTCGGCCCCACCATCGAAATTTCCAATTTCCAGCTAATACGAAGGTCGCGACAGCCGCGCGAAGGGCCTGGTAGGACACAGCGGCAGAAGAATGGTAAACGTTGCCCTGAGTGAATGCGGAATGAGGTTGGGCCACAGAAGGGAAATTTTCCATTGAGCGCCGGGACCCCCCCCCCCCGAATAAGCGGATGCATATCCCTTCCCTTTCCCTCGCTGCTTGTGTCGCATTAGATTTCCAGTGGCGCTGGGCGCCAGGTAAGATGTCATTAGTAACAGTTTTGCGTGGTAATGAATGCTCTTATTTCTCTTCCGAGCAACTCATGAATACATAAAGAAGCTACGTTTGCTTTGCATCTGGTTTCCGCGGCGGGAGCTTAATTCGGCATCCCCTCCGCAACCCCCTTGGCAAAGCCAGATGGGGCCGGCCGTCGAGGAATGCGCCCGTGCGCCATGCGTACCCGCTTTCGCAACAGCGCTGCGCCGGGAGAAGGAGGCGGAAGAGGAGGCCTGTCTCTTGACGGAAGACTCCTCCGAATCCTCCAGCCATGGAACACCAGCCTTCTCCGCAGGAGAACAGTGGTCCCCAACCTTCCTAATGCTGCGACCCTTTAATACAGTTCCTCATCTTGTGGAGACCCCTGACACTAAAATTATGGCTACCTCATAACTGTAACTTTGCTACCATTATGAATTGTAATGTAAAACATCTGATATGCAAGATGTATTTTCATTGTTACAAACCCCTCCGGACCCCCGCCATGCTTGGATCACCAACCCAACACCCAGAGATGTCATATAGGGGGTCAATATAGGGAGGGATACAGGGGGACGATATGGGAGGGTCAATATAGGGGGTTAATTTAGGAGGTCCGATGTAGGGGCTAATATAGGATGGGCAATTTGGGGGGGCAATATAGGGAGTCAATATAGTGGTATGTATAAGGGGTCAATATAAAGGTCAATATAAGGGTCAATATAGGGGATAAATATAGAGGGTCAATATAGGGTGGAATACAGGGGGCCAATATAGGAGGGTCAATATAAGAGGTTAATCAGGCGGTCCAATGTAGGGGACTAATATAGGATGGGCAATTTGGTAGGGGCAATATAGGGAGTCAATATAGTGGTATGTATAAGGGGTCAATA
>NC_056528.1:1313281-1353176 GCF_019175285.1 Sceloporus undulatus | reverse complement strand
TAGGGGTATGTATAAAGGTCAATATGCAGGGGATAGAGAGTCAATATAGGGGGGGAATACAGGGGTTTCCAAAGTTTGGTACTCCAGATGTTTTTGGACTTCAGCTCCCAAACTATGGAAGGCCAGCATTTGGGAACCATTGATCTAGGAGATTGATAAAGGAGCTTGATAGGCATCACTTTGGTCCTGTTGGGTAGCAATGCCCATTGGGCATCCTTGCCAGCGTCCCATTATATATCTTCCCAACTCAGTAAAAGTTGTTTCTTAATACTTTCTGCTGTGACGCTAGGTCTATATAAAGCGATGTAAGAGGCCATATAGGCTTCCAAAAAAAAATCCTAAACCCCTGTTTGCCTCCCTGCATCTCCATCACGCGCCTTCCATGCTGAACCCTAGCTTCTTCCACTTATGGAGAGCTGTATATAGGCATCTCTTCCATGCGTTTGCACTGCATCTTGCATCTACTAAGGTCTTCCATGTGCAGGCTTATTCTTTTCCCCTATACGTTTTCCAATATGTCTGTCTGTCTGTCTATCTATCTATCTATCTATCTATCTATCTCATAGGAAGCTGGAGTTACAAGGCTAATCGGAGACAGTATTGCACAACCACCATCAAATACAAGAAACTTTTCTCATATACTGTATATATATATATGGAAGAAAAGTTTCTCCTCCTTTCTGATCCTTGCGCCGCAATCTCTCCGATTAGCTTCGTAACTCCAGCTTTCTCTGAAAAAAAGGAGGGCCATAATGGAAAAATAATTAAAAATAAAAGACTGAGGAATAATAATAAAAAAAGAAACCCATCATCATTTGAAGGCAAAAGGAGGGAGGGAGGGAGGGAGGAATAAAGAGGCAGATCTGCAAAGCGGAGAGATAACCAACAGATGTGATTTTTGCAGATAAGCGGAGTAATTTAGATTAGATAAACCGGGAGGCATTGCAGAATCGCTGGCAGCTCCCTTCCATCAGACTCAGCCATTGCTTGCTCTCTCTTTAGTTTTATTGCTAATACAGTATATATATATATATATATATATATATATATTCCATTTTATCTCGCAAGTCGAGAGTGGCGGAAAAGGAAGAAATAAGCAAACAAGAGCATAAATCTAGGGGTCGTTTCCTTTTCTATAGCAGGAATTGCAGGATTTAGTTATATATCTATTTTTTAATTAATTTATTAATTTTTAGTACAAAACACATGTTTTATTTATTTATATTGTATGGATTTTATTGTTGTTGAAAGCTGCCTCAATCCGACGGGAGAGGCAGGCTAGAAATAAATTATTATTATTAAAATATTTAAATAATAATAATAAATAATATTTTAATAGTAATAACAATAATTACTATTAAAATATTATTTATTATTATTATTTAAAATATTTTAATAATAATAATAATTAAATATTATTAATAAAATTTTATTATTACTATTAAAATATTATTCATTATTATTATTTTAAAAAGTATTTATTATAATAATAATAATTATTAAATATTATTATTAAATTAGTATTATTATTACTATTAAAATATTACTTAAAATTATTATTTAAAATTATTTTTATAATAATAATAATTAACTATTATTATTATTGAAATTTTATTGTTATTATTATAAAATTATTTTTATTATAATAATATTATTAAATATTGCTATTATTAAATATTATTATTATTATTATTATTATTATTATTATTATTATCTTTCTTTCCCAAAAGGTGGGATAAATGCAAGAGCCATAGACATAATGCATAGAATCCAATGGAGCCTCTGTGTTTTATATTCCCATTTATATATTTATTTTGAAAGGAGGAAAAAAGAAAGAAAATAAACCCACTATTTCCTTTCTTTCTTTCTTTCTTTTTTGTGTCTGCGTTTTCTTCCATTTCTTAAAAAACACGTATTTAAAACGCGTCGGAGGCACGCAGATCCGCAGACGAAGCGAAGGGAGAAAGAGAGAAAGGCCCCCAATATTTGAAACTGTATTTCATGGCAATTATGTCATATTTCATGGGCTGATGCCGCGACTGAAAGAAGAAGTGAATGCCTTAATTTGTATAGAAAATGTAATCATTTGTTCATTTCAAGGTGAAAATTGCATTTTTTAATTTAAATTGTATCCTCGCGTGAGACTCTATTATCTGCTAAAATGGTCTGGATGTTCCTTCTCTGCGTCTGGGAATGGCTTCTTGCAAATCCAGTTACAGACATACAAAGGCTTTTGGGGGGGAACAAAATGCAGAGAGGGTGGCTTTCGTTTACATTCTCTTCCCCCCTTTATTTTCCTCTTTCTTCCACCTTCTTCCACACCAATCCTTCCTCCCCTTTCCCTGCCTCTTCTATGGGTTTCGAAGAGAGTCAGAGAACCTGACATGAATCTCAGCGTAGTTGGAACATGGTCGGAAGAGACACCAAGCGCCACCCCATCCGACCCGCTTCTGACATGCAGGAATACGCAGAAGACATAGTCGGAAGAGAGGCCAAAGGGCCACCCCATCCATGGGCCGCATGCGGCCAAAGGACCGCTTTCGTGATACCTGGGACCTTCCGATACTTTTCGGATAACCAATTGTTGGGGACTTGCATTTTCGTGTGGATTCGCATGCGCCGTAAAGAGAACTGAGCATAGCATTGCAGAATCCCACAGCTGCAAGGGACTCCTAAGGGCCACAGAGTCCAATCCGCTTCTGACATGCAGGAACACACAGAACCCAAGCAGCCCCAATGGACAGATGGCCATCCAACCTGTGTTTAAAAATCCTCCATAGGCCTTCATGGCTTCCAGGCCCTTCAGCATTTTGGTTGCCCCCCATATCCTTAGGCAGGAAATTTGGGTGATACTGCAGAGGAATAGGCCAATGCCTTGCCTAAGAAAGCCCTATGCAATCCATAGGGTCACCATAAGTCAATCAATAAGGTGCTTTGAAGAAACACAAACATACCTATGGATGAGATACCTTCAGGATCTCCAGCCTTGCAAGCTCAAGCCTTGCAAACTCAGGGCAGCTGTGGCTCTTGGACTAAACCAATCCACCTGTAATGCAGCCTGCCTCTTTTTCCCTATGAATCCTCCTTTCCCAAACATTAAAGTCTTTCCTATTGCGGCCTGTTGTCCCATAAATCCCAAAGTACAGCATCCTAAAGTCTAATCCGTGCTGTAGAAACGATGCACTTTGGCTCACAGTTATGGCATAGTAAATATTAATTGATCGTTATTATATTGTAAGTTGCAAAACCATCGCCATTTACTTGTATATTTAGGTTTGCCTTAAATACTAGAAGAAAAGGCAATAAACCCGTATCTCTTAACCATTACTATTGCTACGTTTATCATATTCTTTACTATTTCTGCTTCCATTGATAATAGCATTTAAACAGTGCGCTATTGTTTCTTGCAAGTTAATAACGCTTCCGCTTAATATTCTAATATTATTGTTTACTTCGGTATTTCTATAGCGCTCTTAGTTTCTCCAATCCTATTATTCTAGTTGTAAAAATTGTCCTATTTCTGCATTTAAGGTATTTTGGGATTTGGGGTTTGTTGGGGGAAGGCCGGATCGCTCACAAAACTACAAATCCCAGGATTCCATAGCACAGAGCCATGCCAGTTAAAGCCGCGTAACCTCCGTCCTCCTTTTCCAGGACCCATTATTATTATTAAAGTGGCGTCAAGCTGCGTTATTTCCGCAATGCAGATCGGACTTAGTAAAACCCAGCCTCCATTTGCTCTCAGTCCAATTTCGGAGACGTCTCTTTAGCCGTCCCTAATATTTGCACAACTCTCCTCCAAATCCCCGACGCGTCTTTCGTTCTCCTCCTCCGAGGGTCTTCCTTCGAGGGTCCGGCGTTTATAATTGTACACAGGAACTGGAAATCCCGCTTATTTAATGCAGACCCACAGCCTCCGTTGATGGAGACCTCTCCGTTGATCCCGAGAACTAATTGATCATGGATTGCTTTTAACGCTCAAGCATCTCCAGGACGGACGCTGCGGCGGTTTTTACGAAAGTGGCTGAAACTGTTGATTAGAACGAAGACATCTTATATGTTGTTACTATTATTATTCTAGGAGGTGTAAGTCCTACCATAACTATGGAGGTCCTTCTCAGACGGAGCCAAATCCATCTGTTCGTCATTTCCAATGGGCACCAGGCGATTTTTCTGTTTTACTATTTTATAAGTGACATAGAAACAAGTTATTAAAATAACTAAACGCTATACTATACTATACTATACTATACAAATACGCTATACATTATATCATATTATCCTAATACACTTGACCTTCCGTATTCGCTAGGGTTAGAGACACAAGACCCCCGCGAACATGGAAAAAGCGCAAACAACAAAAAGACCATGTTTTTTTCTACCAGAGAGGACACCTCTCTTGGGATCTCTAGGTCCTCCAGGACAACTCTATGGTCAATGTCCGACAGACACTGACCATAGAGTTGCGCCGGAGGAGCTACAAAGGCCTTGTAGAGTGTTCTCTCTAGGAATCTCTAGGTCTTTCAGTGCCACTTTTAGTTAACGTTGACCATAGAGTTGCACTGGAGGAGCTACAAAGGCCTAGTAGAGTATTCTCTCAAGGTATCTCTAGTTCCTTCAGTGCGACCTTTGATTAAAGTTGACCACAGAGTTGCACCAGAGGAGCTACAAAGGCCTAGTGGAGTGTCCTCTCTAGGAATGTCTAGGTCCTCCAGTGCAACCTTTAGTTCTAAGGTACCTCCCTTGAGACGCTCCTCATCTTCAGCTTTGATGTACCCAACACAATATATGGAGAAACAACTGTGTAGAGGAGGAAAGTGTGTGCATGTGTTGTTTAGTATTGTGGATTCCTGTCCTGGATGGAAGCTGGATTGGATAGCCTTTGGGGGTCCCTCCCAACTCTTTCCATTCTACTAAAAGGTTGCCCCTTTCTTTTAGGCTTGAAACTACTATTTAAGTCTTGGTGAAGTCCAAAAAAAGGGGGAAAAGACTCACAAAATAGCATTTAATTTCTCTTTTTAATGTATAACGGTTATGCCTGAGTTACAGAGAGAGACACTTACAGGCAGCAGGTACTTAAAGCAAATACCAGGGTTTTGTTTCTCTACTCTACTACTCCATATAGCTGAATAAATTATGGGGTGATTATATATATATATATATATATATATTTATGTATATTTATATATATATCTACACGCACGCAACCACGCATCCCCGCACCGGCGTGCCTTTGCGCCACCACCGCCGCCTCCCATTCGCCATACCCTCGCCCTGCCACTCACGCCGACGCATACAGACAACGCAATGTATGTAATGGAGCGAAAATTAGCAATGAGTCGAACACAGAAGCGACGTATCTACAGTTACTAGGAATAAAGGTATGTCCTACAGATAGTATCTTTCTTTTATTTCCCCCTCCCTCTCTCAGGTTTGGGTTTATGGAGTTGTTAAGGGAAAGGACGAGTTAGAAACATTAAATACACAAAAACCTCTGAGAAGTAGGGTGCGCTTTTTTTGCACCTGCGATGCGCGAGGGGAGATAAGGACTATACAAAGTCATGGCTGGAATTATCCGGGGAGATAACGAAAAAGGAGGGTGTACATTTATTTATTTCTAACTTCCCCCCTTTTTTTTGGAAAGAAGAAGAAAAGGAACAACAAAAATCCAATCCAGCCCTTGTTTCATTGGCAGAGGTGCGCATCGTGTGCGTGGATCATGCGCACCAAAATCTTCCTTTATACAAAATCCTTCGCCACCTTTGATATTTCCATTGAAACATCTGGAGGAGTTTGGAGAAGTTGTGCAATGCATTTTTAGAACTTGGTTTAGTTGTGCAATGTACTTGGTTTAGTTGTGCAAGGCATGCGTAGAACTTGGACGCTGTCACCTGAAAAATCAGCTAATTCCCCCCCCCCCCCAAAATGATTCACCGAAGTGGCGTGTATGTATTCGCAGCTGGGTCTTTTCTTAAGAACGGCACTTAAACAAACTATTTATCACATCCGTTCTTTGGTTGCACACTCAAGGCATGCGCAGGGCTTAGATCAACGCCACTTGAGAGCTCAGGTAATGATTCACCAAGGTGGAATGTACACGGTTACAACGGGATCTTTTCTCAAGAATGGCACTTTAACAAACTATTTATCACATCCGTTCTTTGGTTGCGCACTCAAGGCATGCGCAGGACTTAGACAATGCTGAGAGCGCATGTAATTCTTCCTCTGGAATGATTCAACGAAGTGCATGGTTACAACAGGATCTTTTCTTAAGAACGGCACTTAAACCAAAACTATTTATCACAACAGTTCTTAGCATGATGTTTCGCCTCCTCCGCCTTTGCTCTTACTAGTAGCGTCACCTTCCTTTGTACTCACTGATTCTGAATCTGGGGCAATCTCTGGGGCATCACCCAAAGTATCACGACTTCGACATGATCCCGCTAGTTAAAAATCCCATCGAAAACACATGGCCACAACTGATAGGAGAAAAACAGTGGCATTACGGTCAAGTGAGGATGGGGACATTTAGGGCTGGAGACGCTATCCAAAGACAACGTTGAGAAGAAAAACATAATGCGCACTCAAGAAACATGCTTCAGTGCTCACAAAAATGGAATGGGAAACAGTGCTACTAGAATCCTAGAGGATTATCACACAAGGCACTTTCTGTGCTGGATTTGTTTCCGAAAGGCTTCAGAAACATGGAGGTGGGATATCCAGTTGCGCTTCTGAAGCGTCACTGAAGCGCGTCCCACTCTTCTCCCATTGACAAATAGTTCGCGGAGCTGCCGTTTCTGTAATAACAGGAACTTCTGTCATTACAAAAATGGCTGCTCCGCGAACGATTCGTTGATGGGAGAAGAGCGGGACGCTTCAATGACGCTTCAGAAACGCGACCGGTTATCCCACCTCTGCGTTTCTGAAGCGTTTGGGTAACGATTCTGGCACGGAAAGTGCCTCGTGTTATAATCCCCATAGTGTTGGCATAGAGTTGGCAGGGATCCTTCTGAGCAGGACCTAAATCCCTCTGGAGATCCCGAAGATCCTGGAACCATGTGGTTGAATCTTTCCCATGGAAGAGAAACCTTCCATGGAGGAAGTGATGTTAGTTTGGATTCTTCTCGATAGGGTCAAAAAATAACCTGCTTTCCATCTCCGCCTTGACCACCCCTTAAGGATACATAGCCTGGCTGGCCTTTGTTATCTATTGGGGTTTGGTTTCAGAGCCAAAATCCTTATTCAGAGTTGGCGCATTGTCTTGTCAATGGCTGTGATGGTATCTTGGACCCTTTCGGACGGGAAACGCTAGTGTTTGAACCTTGGATCCCCCTTCGTGCAAAATCAGGTTATCTCCCCATTGGGCCATGCTCCCTTTGTATGAGAAAGTAATAGTACTCATGTAGTGGAATGCTACCGATTACTTTTTTGGAACGAGGTAGGAATGGAAAGACTGTTTATAAATATTTGAGTTGGGCTTGAATCCCCGCGTGTGTATCTTTTTTTTACAGAATCAAGCCCAAACTGTGACTAATCCTCAAAAGTGTAAAATTGTTAAACCATTCCTTCTTGCCCATGAGAATGAAATCTGGAAAGATTTATATCCCTGGTCTAGAAGGAAGATCCGTCAGTATCTGGAATGTCGGCCGACGTCAACGGTTGGCCTTTTTCATTGATCCCGCCTGTCCTTGGGATTGTCGTTTTTGTCCGTTTCTCTACAAATTGATATCTTCCTTCTGATGGAAGGTGAGTGAGTGCCTTCTAAACAATGCAAGGCAGACACACTTTTACAACAATCCAAAAACAACCCAAACCAAAAATACCCAGAGGATGGATTCAAAAGAGGGGTTGCTCTCCCAAGTATGGACAGATTTTTCCAAGGGGATCAATGCATGATATAGGTCTACAAAACAATGTTCTGCAATAACTTGTAGGTTGTGGAATGTTTCGAGAATCTAACCCTCCTCTGAGGAACCCGGGTCTCTCAGCTGTGAAAAATATAGCAACTTGCAAAGATATACACTTTCTGTTTTGGTCCACTTTCTGTCCAAATTGTGGGTTGTTGCCCATCCATAATCGTGTTTCTGTTCTGAAATATTCCAACCTATATTCACTTCCCCCCCCAAAACTCAGAACGTCTTGGAACGACGGTCTTCGCAAGGTAAGCTAAATGGCATTCGGTTTCATCTAGTCTCCAACTTTCTCAAACTCTTTGTTTTCTGCACTTGCAAGGGGTGTCTTGTTTGGGAAAGAACACAACTGTACATCAAATCTTTACCCCTTTCCCCCCGGTCCTGCCTCCATAGACTTTGACCTGGTCCCTGGTCCTGGTACGGATCAATACATTTATCTTCCAGCCTCACAATAATTGCTTTGTCTGTATTTTTGGTCCATGTATCCTTGGTCCCAATCTCAACCAACCAGGGCACCTACTTCGCAGGGAACGCTGACCCTCCTACAATAACAAAACGGGGGCATAGGGGAGGGCTTAGGTGGGCGGACGAACATAATATTACCTACATCTATATCTATATATAATTACGAAGAAGACAGATCCCACAGTGACTAAGCCGAACGGCTACATCGATGGAAGGTCCATAAACATTGGCCGGTTGAGTATACAATGAATACTCGGAGAGCCCAAACACCATAAAACTCATTAGACCTAGTTCATTGTCTCTGGGTCTTCAAAGGAGTCAACTGCAATATAAACAGGTATGCACAGTTTAAGGATTCGGATAGACGGACAGTTCTTGTGCGTTCCCCCACCGTTTTGTCCTCTCCGCCGTTCAAGGAAAGGCAGGATTGAGTGGGTTTGGTGTAAGGAGTTCAGAAGGAGAAGTGTGTGGATATCGGAGGGTCCTTTGTAGCCGCTGGCAGCGGTGGGGATATATATATATATATATATATATATATATACATATACATATACATATACATATACATATATATATATGTAATGTATTTCTCCTGTGTCTCATTGTCGGTGGAGGAGAATTCGTAGGGGTGGTTTCGTCAATACGCTTGACCCGTTTCAACCGGTAGCAGACCCAGCACGGCCGAGTGTTCCCCCAGCTTCATCCGGCGCTGTGTGGACAGGCTGACGTTCTTGGTCAAATAGTCGACGGCAGCTGATGGGAGCAAGAGAAGGAGAAGAACAACAACAGCGGTCAATGTGTGAGCAACCCGACAGTCAGAACAAAATTTCGTAGCCATCCCTTGGTCTGCTCTGGACAAAGGTACCTAACTTGGGACTACTGCGTACGGAGCAGGTTGTCCTTTGGGTTGGCAAAATTGCGCAGAATCGTTGCGATCCGCATCGGCGGGAGGTAGTACCCACATTGGTCGCAACAGTGGTTCGTCTAGATATCAATATAGATATATATCTGCGTATCTTTTCCTCCTTTTTGCCTGGCTGCCCAGCGGTTGGCTGGTGACATTCCTTATTAGCAAAGCTTCAGTCACTTTCTTTTTTTGGTTTGCTTCCTACCCCTCCTCTTCTGACTCCCCCAGTTCTAATGTCTCAAATTAGATTAATAAGAAGCTGGCAGGAAAGGCACCATCGGTGCCAAGGAGTAAACAAATTTCAGCCGTCAGCGTCCTGTCAGAAGCAGTGCCCCCAAAGGGGGGTCCCTTCCAGGCAAAAACTCTTATTAGACTTGTCACATCCATTAGGAATCTTTTCACGCTTCGGCGTTCCATCGCCGGCATCATTAAACGTGGCCTCGGCCTTTGGGAACAGCCGGGACTGCTCCGAGTTGGCACCGCTCTCCGCTTTCTTTTTTGCAAACGCCGCCTCCTTCCCAAAACAGCGTGTGTCTCGAAGGGGAAGTTTTGCGCGGCTTTTCTATATTTCATCGGATGCCTCGGTTTGGCTTCCTCCCGCAAGGGATTCAGATGGGCCAGGGATGGACAAATGTTAGGGGTCAGGAGGCTTTATTCAGTCCCTCTCTGGAGACAAAAAGTGTCCCAAGTGCCCTCAAATGTCTACGGAGCTTATCGCACGGGGCTCCAGGAACGCAAATGGCACGGGATGAAAGGGGGTGTGATGAGAATGAAATGGGGAAAGGACGCATTTTACCGCACGCCGGAACACCGCTGGATGTCCCCTTTCCGTTCCAAATGCATCCCCAGAGGCTGATTTTTAGGAACTGAAAATTGGCCTCTCTGGCACGGATTTGGAACAGAACGGGGACTTCCGGCATCTTCATCATTCCGGCGTGCGGTAAAATGCGTCCTTCCCCCATTCCATTCTCATCACGCTCTCTTTCATCCTGTGCCATTTGCGTTCCTGGAGCCCCGTGCGATAAGCTCCAATGTTTTTGCCCTCATTTTGGCTCAGAAGAAGCCTTTTCCAAAGCAGGATGTTACTTGGAAGTCAACTCATGGTTCACTTCATGATAGAGAACAAGGACTTCATAGGCCTGGGATGAAACTCATTGGGTGAACTTGGGCAAGTCACATACTCTCAGCCTCAGGGGAAGTCAATGGCAAACCTCTCTTGAAGTAACTTGCCAAGAAGACCCCATGACAGAGTCGCCGTAAGTTGGAAATGACTTGAAGGCACACAACAACAACAAGAAAGTCCTGGAATGTGAGTCCAAGAACATGGCGAAATTACCCCACTACTACTATGACTCTACTACTACTACTACTACTGCTACTACTGCTACTACTAGAGGGCATTTCAGGGCAACTAATTATTATCATTTTTAAAATACAAGCCCTAGAAAACCCCGAGGACCACATGTGGCCCAAGGAATACAATTTCCCCATGGTAAACTTCAGTATTTGTTTCAAGTGTACAACGACAGGTTGTTCTTGTTGTTGATGTTGTGCGCCTTCGAGTCATTTCCAACCTATGGCAACCCTAAGGCAAACCGATCGAGGGGTTTTCTTGGCAAGATTTGGTTTTTATAGGGTTTTATTCCCCCCACTACCTTCCTCCGAGGCTGAGAGAGTGGGACTTGCCCAATGTCACCCATTTTAATTGGATGTTAATGTTGTTAGATTTAGAGTTGATTTTTAAGGAAGGGATATCAGGGGATTATTTTGTTTTATTTGTGTATGTAGTTGTGCATTTCATTTATGTATTTTCATTGCCGTAACCCGCCTTGATCCTTTGGGAGAGGCGGGATATAACTAAAATCTATTACTACTACTATTATTATTATTATTCAGGGTATTTAGGCCACAGAAGACACCTCTTTATTCCAATTAGTTTCTAATGGGAGAAGGAAATACAATTTTTCAGCCTCTCTGCACTGGATAGGATTTTGTCTCCGTCGGATCCATCACTCTTGGCTCGCTTACTCCTTAACTTTGCTTGGCTCTAAAAAGTCAATCATTTTGGACTGGAGTCTCTTTTTTTGGAGTGGAAATGATGGAAGGAGAGGAGGAGAAGGGTATTTAGGGCTGGGAACCTTAGGGACAAAATGGAGGCAACCGGCGCAATGTGGTACAATCTGTTTGCCACCCTCCTCTTGGCTCTCAGTGCCCTTGTGTTTCCTTTCTTTGTGCATTTCTTTCTCCCTCTTTCCCTCCCCAAAGCACACACAGACGCACACACACAAATACGCACACTCTCTCACATCACAGGAGGGTGTGACTAACGCCTAGCCCGGGGCTGTCCTTATTGGAAATACATGGTATCGGAATTTGTTTAAGATTTTTATCAATCGCACGTGTGCCCGAGAGAAAGCGAGAGGAAGGTCAAAGAGTCAGCAGATCAAACTTGGCTCTTGGTGCGGCTGTCTTTCCTCCCCTCCTCCCCGAAAAAAAGAAGGAGAAAGAATGAAAGGGGGGAAAAGAGGAAGGAGAAGAAGAGAGGAGGAGGAGGAGGAGGAGGAGGAGGAGGAGGAGGAGGAGGCCAGAGCAACTCTGGCCCTTTGTGGCCTCTTCGCTACACACGGTTTTCATTTGGCCGGAGAGGAGAAACCTTTCAAAGGCAAAAGAGGAATTAAAAGCCATGGAAGGGGAGGTCACCCCAGGAGTAACTTACAGAGAAAGGAGACTACCAGGGAGGGAATAACCCTTGTTGTTGTTAATGGCCATCAAGAGGACTTGGCGGATCTAGGAACCTTCTGGAGAAGGGACCTGCAAGTCTCAGGAGCCTTGCTCAAGGCTTGCAAAGCTGGGAGATCCATGACTTCCTTGACATTGTTGTGTGCCTTCAAGTCATTTCCAAATTATGGCAACTCTAGGGTGAACCTTATCATGTTTTTCCAGGGGGCTGAGGGTATGTGACTTGCCCATGGTGGGTCTCCATGGGTGAGATTTGAACCTGGATCTCCAAAGTTGGAGTCCAATGTTCGGACCACTGTACCATGTTGGCTCCACATGCAGCATGCTCTTCCCCTTTTCCTATTGCCTTCTACCTTCCCAAGTTTTATTGTCTTTTCTGGGGAGTGCTGGTTTTGACCGTCAAAGCCCTATATGGCTCAGGTCATTTGATGGACAGCATTCTCCTCTTGGCCATGAAGCCTACTGGGCGATGTTGAGCAAGTCGCATGCTCTCAGCCTCAGGGGAAGGCAATGGCAAAGCTCCTCTGAACAAATCTTGCCAAGAAAATACCATGATAGGGTTGCCTTTGAGGGTTCTGTAAGTCGGAAACAACTTGAATGCATGCAGCAATGATGGATGGATGGATGGATGGATGGATGGATGGATGGATGGATGGATGGATGGAGTCATGTCTTCTCATGATATGCCCAAACTACGACAGTCTCAGTTTAGTCATTTTGGCTTTTAGGGAAAGTTCAGCCCTGTTTTGCTCTTGGTCTCATCTATTTGTCTTTTTAGCCATCCATCGTATTCATAGAAGTGTCCTCCAGCACCACATTTCAGATAAGTTGGTTCTCTTCCAATCAACCCTTTTCACTGTCATATATAGAAACTAGAAATGCTATGGCATGGACAATCTTGACTTTGGTTTGTTGTTGTTGTTGTGTGGTATTTGGTGCTGTATCTTTATAGTAGAGGACCTTGTCTAGTCTCTTCGTAGATGCCCTTCCAAATTCTATGAGGCCTCATTCCCACTTACAAAAAAGTGGTTTGCGATCCGAATCGATGGATCGGTTCGACAGTGGAGCATGGTTCCCACTACATTTGCTCCAATTGCATTTTCCCCTGTAAAATAACCCCTTCGTGGTTCACATTCACGAACGAATCGGTTCAAAATGGTCCAGCCAGCCAAAGAGCAAATTTAAATCGATTCTGATCCGCATCTGGTTCACATACTTGTGTGGATTCAATTTATCCCAAAAGACATTAAAAAGATGTGGGTTAAATGGGTGCATAGCCCCCCTTCTCCAAACTGCTTCAGCGAATCGGTTCAAGTGGGAACCAGGGTCATTTGAACCATTTCATACAGATTTGTGATCTGGTTTAAAAGGTAGTGGGAATCAGGCCTCTTACAATCTTTAACCCTTCAACCTGGATTGAGGCCATAGATTTATTCCCAGCCTGAAGATAAAATGTCTGGCTGAGATTTGGCTTGGGTTTCAGATGGCAGTTTTTGGAAATGGATTTCACTGACCCCGCTAGACTTGGAGGGGACCTGATCAGGCCCAGCCTTGGTAGAAATGAGTTCTGGTGACCCCTTAAACTGGGAGAGGCGTTGACCCCCATTGATCCGTGGAAATGGGTCCCAGTGACCCCAGTAAGCGGCGACCCTTTCGATTCAGGAGGAATGACCAAAGGACCTTGCTAGTCTTGCCTTGGGGTCTAGTGGCTCGCCCTTCTCCCCCTTTCGGTGCACCCCATTTCCTGTGCAATTTGGAGCGAAACCGAAGTTCCTCCTCAGATTAAAAGCAGCGGTTATTATTATTATTATTTAAAGAAAGACCTTTATTCCCAGGAATGTGCGGCCCCTCAGCTATAATAGATAGAGGTGGGCTGTGAAGGACTCGCTCCTCTAGTGATTGTGAAAGGGAATGGCTCTCTGCGCATGTCCAGAGGCACTCTAGTCCCTCAAATGACAAAATTTGGAGCTTGGAAGCAGCTCCTTACAAACAATGCACTACTTGCTATCGATCTCCTCTTTGCAATGCATTACTTGTAATTGATTATTTGTAATCAATTCGCTCCTTAGGGCATATTTTGAGTGAGTTCACTGGTTCCCATGTCAGTGCAGGGATGAATCTTTTAAAAGTTTGGACTAAAACCCAGAGTGGATTCACAAACCCACTGATATGGAATTCGCTACACGATGAAGGCAAGATAAGGAACAACAATGGACTTAACAATAATCTCCATTAATATTCACTGACTTTTTTTTTGGTCAATCAAAATGGAAGAAATCTACAATTACAAAAATTATCAGATGTAGGTTTGTCAATAATTTATATCCTAATGTTAGGATGCCATAAAGCAAAGACAAGTCATTGTACAATACCCCCATGAATATGGAAAAACCGCAAATAACAAAAACACCATGTTTTTACCTGAGAGGACACCTCTCTAGGAATCTCTAGGTCCTCCAGCGCAACTCTGTGGTCAACGTCTGGCAGACACTGACCATAGAGTTGCACTGGAGGAACTACAAAGGCCTAGTAGAGTATTCTCTCTAGGAATCTCTAGGTCTTTCAGTGCAACTTTTAGTTGACCATGGAGTTGCACTGGAGGACCTAGAGATTCCTAGAGAGAACATCTTAATCAAATATGTGAATAATCAAATCCCCTCAACTGGACCCCCGACTTACTTTGCCCCTATTGTCCACAGTGGTATCCCCCTTGTATTGGGAAACACCAGCCACCCCTACCCCTCCCACCAGATCCCCGACTTACTTTGCCCGTACTGTCCATACTGGTATCCCGCCACGGGGTCCACGCTGTAGCCAGTGGTGGTGTAGGTCGGAGGGCAGTAGGACTGGGAAGTCGGGAGGCTGTCGACAGACTTGATGGAGTCGCTCCTCTGGCTGCAGCTGGCCGAGATGGAGTTGGCTGTGTCCAGGCTGCCATGGAGGGGCGAGATGGAGAAGTCGGCCTGGGGCTGCGGAGGGACCCCGCTGGGGTTGCTGAGGATGCTCATCACCTGTTGGGATCGGAAAAGGAGACGTCTGGTCAGTCCGGCTGGAGGGAGAAAGTGCTTAGAAAGGCTGGATGGCCATCTGGATAGCCATCTCTCGGTGATGGTTTGATTGAGAGTCCCTGCATGGCAGAAGGGGTTTGGACTGGATGGCCCTTGGGGTCTCTTCCAACTCTATGATTCTATAATTCTAAGTGGTGGGGATGGTGATGATAATGATGATGATGATGATGATGATGATGATGATGATGACAAAGATGGTGAAGAAAAAGAAGAGGAGGAGGAAGAGGAATAAGTGGAAGAAGAAGAGGAGAAATAGGAAGAAGAAGGAGAAGAAGAGGAGGAGAGGAAGAAGAAGAAGAGGAAGAGGATAAAGAGAAGGAGAAGGAAAAGGTTTGGTTCCAGAACTCCCATGGGAACCAAAATCTATGGATGCTCAAGTCCCATTAAATACAATGGGGGCATCATCATCATCATCATCATCATCATCATCATCATCATCATCATCATCATTTATGGACCCTTGGTATCCACTGGGATTTGCTTCCAGGACTCCCTGTGGATCCCAAAATCCGTGGATGCTCAATTCCCATTAAATACAATGACCAAGCAAAATGGTGTCCTTTATATCAAATGGCAAAATCAAGACTTGCTTTTTGGAATTGATATGTATTTTTAACATTTTCAAGCTGCAGATGGTTAAATACATGGATAACAAATAAATAAATATCAGTGGACACAGATGGCTGACCATATTTCCATGGCCTCCCATGGCAATGCCATGCCACTTTCTGGTAGCCCCATGGTGGCTTTGCATGAAGGCTGACCCTCCAACCCCAAACCCTCTTATTTCCCTCTTATTCCAGTTTCTCAAGTTCTAAACGCATGCAAGAAATGGCAAAAAACTTGCAAAGTCCCGAACTCTCAAGGAACAGATTATTTCCCGTCCTGCCTGGCGGGCGCTTGACCTTGCGTGGATATAATTTATTACTTCTCCGTGCCTAACACAAAATCAATAGCTTGCCCGCATCCGATAGGTATATGTATATATATTTTTAATCGGGCAGGAAATCTGGCATCCTGTCCATCACGGCGATTGACAGCCTTCCTTCCTTCCTCCTCCTTGCGCTGCTTCTTATCAATGGCTCTCACTAAATTCCCCCTTTAGGCCACCGATCAAATGGCGGAGTGGGATTTGCGGCTCAAAGAGGCGCTGGAGCCATTGCAGAGGCCTTTGCTCAACTATGCATGATTTCCAATGTGTCTGGTCTCATGGACCACATTTTCACCCACATTTGGCTGCGCATACCATGGTGCATTGGGTTCCTGGGTCTAGAGGTAGCACATGGCCAACTGGATGCAAAGGCAGCACAGTACAAACACACACTTTGTGTACACCACCGGCCCTCATGTGTTTTGCAATGGACTAGCACTTGCACTTTTCGCGGGTGTACTTTTTATGTGCCACTACTCACTGCAGGTTTTGCACTAGACTAGCACTTGGCTCATGCCACCAGCAGCCAGTGCACTTTTTGCACTAGCCAGCCTTTGTGCACACCACCTACTGGCACACTTTTTACATGGCACTAGCCATCACACTTTTTGCACACCACTAGAAATCTCATTTTTGTGCACTAGACCAGCACTTTCCCTTAGCACACACCTCCCGCCGGTGCAATTTCACGGCTCTAGCCATCACACTTTTTGCACGCTAGCAGCCACTGCACTTTTTGCACTAGACTATCACTTCCTCCTTGTGGGCATGACCATCGAGTGCACTTTTCTGGGCACTGAATTCCGGGACTTTTCATTTGTGATGGCAAGAGAGGGTTCTAACGGAGAAGGCAAAATACTTCACCAAGCTACAAATCCCAGGAATTCCAGAGGATGGAACCCTGAGAGTTAAAGCAGTGACAAACTGCATTAATTCTGCAGTGCGGATACAGCCAGTCCCTGTTACCCTGTCTCTCTCTGTGCAAATAAAATTATCCACAGGCTTGACTTTTGCTACAATTGCCTTAAATGAGAAGAAGATTCTATTTTCCCCTCCTCTGTTTTTCCCTATGGACCCTCCACTCCATCACATTCTCCCCCTCTGGGACTTCATCCTTCTCTTTCTCATACTTTAAAAGAAGGGGAGTTTTTTCCTCCTCTCTCTCTCTCTCTTTGGAAAAAATGTAATTAATTCTCTCCGTTTCTGAGCCTGCCCTCGGGGCCGATGTCCGCGGAAACTCAAGCCGGGAAATGTGCACCCTTTACGATAAACGGAGACGGCTTTGGAACGCCGAGCCCAATTAGGAGAACCAATCTCAGCCATCAATGGCTTTATTTTTAGGTCTGGAGGTTGGGTGGGTGGTTGGGGCACAGGCGGCCCATTGCGGCTTCTAAGCAGGTGGAAGTTGGGGGGAAAGAGCCAGATCGGAAGCAGACAATGGCCTGGGTCCTGTTCATAGAAGCACAGAATGGTAGACCTTTAGAGATGGAAGGACTCATCCAAGGTGCATCCGGTCCAACCTCTGCCATGCAGAGATACACAACCCTTGAAAAATGTCCATCCAACCTCTTTTTAAAGACCCAGTCCACCATTCTCTACTCAATCTATTCAACTTCCCAACAACTCTTACTGTTGGAAAGTTCTCCCTAACGTTGAGGTGGAATCTCTTCTCCTTTAGCTTGCATCCATTGCTATTCTCTGGAACTGCAGAAAACAAGGTTGCTTCATCCTCAGTATGACATCACTTCAAATATGGATACATGGCTATCATGTCACCCAGTTATCAGACCCTAATCCTCCAGGGCAACTCTGTGGTCAGCGTCCGACAGACACTGACCATAGAGCTCCACTGGAGGAGCTACAAAGGCCTAATGGAGTGTTCTTTCTAGGAACCTCTAGGTCTTTCGGTGCAACTTTTACTTAAAGTTGACCATGGAGTTGCACTGGAGGACCTAGATATTCCTAGAGAGAACACATTAATCAAATCTGTGAATAATTAAATCCGCAAATATCAAAGCTGCAAATATGGAGGGATGAGCGTAGTACCCCTGAATATAGAGGCTCCCTTAAGTAGCATGAGTAGTCCACCTAAACATGGGGGAAAACTTGTTAAGAGCTGTTTTACAGTGGAATGGACTGCCTCAGATTGTGGTGGACTCTCCATCTTTGGAGGCCTTGCAACAAGAGGTTGGATGGGCCTCTCTTAGGAGTGTCTTAATTTCACCTTCCTATCCTGCAAAGGGTTGGATTAGATGGCCCTTGGGGTCCCTTCTGCCTCCGCGATGCCATCCTCCTGGGACACGGCCCAGAAAGCCTGCAAGAGAAGCCGTGTCCCACCCTCAAAGCCAAGAGGAAGATCCGTCTTCTTAATTGCATGCTTCCGACTACGCATTTTCAATATTTGCAAAGCTCGGCTGGAATTAAGATTGGAAAAGGCGGTGCTGGGAGGTGGAGACGAAAGTCCTGGGCGCCAAGGCATTTCTTATTCCTGCAAACTCTGCCTCTCCGCCTCTCAGTGGAATCTCTTGATGAGGAACGGATCTTGGTGTCATTAAAGAGGATTCTTCTCTTCCGCCCGGCACTACATTCCCTAATCCCCGGAGAGTATTCAAGGGACGATTCCTCCGTACCTCACTTAATATTTCCAATCTCGGCGCTGAGATCCTTAAACCCCCATTTATCCCTCGCTCAGCTACAAAGTAAACTCCCTTCTCCCCCTTCCTTCCGTCGTCTTAATACCTTCTACATAATCATAGAACAGGGCTTTTTAAAAAATAATAAAATTATTATTCCCACTCTGACAATAGGGATGGGTCAGGGCAACTTTGACAAAATGTAATTAAAGGTAGAGCCTTCCTTTCCATCCTTTCTTCTTCCTCCTCCATTTCCTCAACTTGGGGATGATAGAAAAACCAATGAAGGGAAAGGTACAGCTCAGTTTGCAATAAGTAGGAGCACTGTGGAGCATCCCTTTTATTTGGACTACAACTACCAGAATCCCCCAGGCAGCATGGTTATTTGAAGGACCATACTATCCCATATGAGCACGCCTATGTTTTGAGATCTTCTGAGGATCTATCTTTTCTCTGTCCCACCATCTTCATCAGTACTTCTGGTGGGAATATGGGAGACATGGCCTTTTGGGTGGCTACTCCCAGGTTTAGGAACTCCCTTCCCAGAAAGTCTAGGTAGTTCTCCTCCTTCCTATTTTTGCCTGTATCCAGACCTTCTATGGAGTCCCTTCTCTCCATCCCACCCCTTCACAGGTGCAACTGGTGGGAACATGGGAGACACAGTCTTATTGGTGGCTTCTCCCAGTCTCTGAAACTCCTTTCCTAGAGATGCTAGAATGGCGTCTTCCATAGTGTCCTTTCAGAGACAGGCCAAAACCATATTTTTCCCCATATGAAGCTGCCCATATCTCGAGATCTTCTAAGGAGGCCTTTCTCTCTGTCCCACCATCACATAGGTATATCTGGTGGGAATATAGGAGATGGGGTCTTCTCAGTGGATGCTCCCAAGCTCTGGAACTCCCTTTCTAGAGATTCTAGAGCAGTAGTTCTCAACCTTCCTAATGCTGTGACCCTTTAATACAGTTCCTCGTGTTGTGGTGACCCCCCCAATCGATGGTCTCAGTTCCTAACACCACTGGAAACAAGTATTTTCTGATTTTCTTAGGCGATCCCTGAGAAAGGCTCGTTCAACCCCCAAAGGGGTCATGACCCACAGGTTGAGAACCGCTGAGTTACATCTTCAATAGTATCCTTCCAAAGGCCATATTCTTCCTAATATGAACCTCCCCATATCTCAAGATCTTCTGAGGAGGCCCTTCTCTCTGTCTCACCATCTCACAGGTGCATCTTATGGGAACATGGGAGATGGGGCCTTCTTGGTGGCTGTTTCAAGGCTTTGGACCTCCCTTCCTAGAGATACTAGAGTAACATCTTCAATAGTGTCCTCTCAGAGACAAGCAAAGACTTGCATGGCAGGAGGTTGCACTACAAGGCCCTTGGGGTTTCTTGCAACTCCAAAATGTAACGATTCCACCCCAAACATTGGCGTCTCAAAGTGTTTTAGGCAATGCGGCCCTCCTTGTTCTCTCCTTCTCTCCTTCTCCAGCCCCGTTCCAGCACAAATCAACAAAGCCCGACTGAAACGCACCCCATTCTCTTCTCTTCCATCGCCCCCCTTCCCTCCATTCCTTGGCTAAGCCGATTGCCCCTCTCCTCCCTCCCCATCGCAACCCCCTGCGGACACCGGTAATGGAGTCAGGGTGCTGGTTCATTGCTTCCAAACAAGATTTCGCAGAGATCCTTTGAGCCTCTCTGCGTATTCCTCCCTCCTTTCCCCGCTCGGCTTCTTTTCTTCGCCTTTTTCCTGGGATGGCACCGGGAAAAAGAGTATCTCTAAATGTGAAAGAGGCCTGCACTACAAAGAGCGTCTGCCGAGTGGCATATCCCAGCCTCGGGCGAAGCTGCCTGGCTCCCTGATAGTCTTGCATATCTGCTAGAAAACTCTCCGTCTCTGTCTTTCTGTCACTTTCCCTCCTCCCTCGGCCCACCTCTGATCAAGCGGGCCTAGCCTTCAGTTAAAAGTCCGGCTTAAGGACGGTGTAAGATACACCATTAAGTCGAGCCAATGCCTCCGGGGCCCTCTCCGTCGGGAGATGGAGGGGAAAATAAAGTCAAATAAAATAAAATAAAGCCACCATCCAAACCGACGTTGGAAGAGAGGTGTCTTGGGGAGATGAAACGAGACCGATAAAGTTCACCAAAATGCCCTGCCAACCTGAGCGGTTCCAAGTCGAACCTGTAAGAACTTCATTTGGCGAGCAAGCCAAGGAAAAGGGGAACATTTTTGATGTGATTCCACACTGCCAGCTTTATTGTGGGGTGCATTATTGAATATATATCTGCATGTTCTCTCTCTGCCCTTCCCAGCTGCAATGGGCTTGCAAAGATCCTTTACGCTGCTTTGCAGAATGCATGGACGGTTCTGGTTTTTGACATGCCACTTAGGAAGAAAAAACACATGGTCCGAGCGTTGGACAATGACTCTGGATTTCAGGGTTCAAATCCTGTCTCGGCCGTGAACCCATTGGGTGACCTTGGGCATGTCATACTCTCTCAGCCTCAGGGGAAGGCCATGGCAAGCCTCCGCTGAACAAATCTTGCCAGGAAAACCCCAGGATAGGTTCACTTTAGGGCTGCCGTAAGTTGGAAATGTCTTGGAGGCACTCAACAACAACGGATGGATGGAGTCCTTGCAACTTAACTGGATTCTCATGATATGCCCAAAGTACGACAACCTCCCATTTTGGTTTCTAGGGAAGGTTTAGGCTCGATTTGCTCCAAGACCCATTTATTTGTCTTTTTTAGCCAACTGGGAGATCTTAGGCGAGTTGCACCCACTGAGCCTCCAAAACAGAAATTGGGATCTTATATCCGAGTTATTGAGATGCCAATGACTGCCTGCGCTAGATTATATTTGGCCAAAAACCCAGTTAAGTTGCAAGGAGACGTTCATCGGAGGAATAAACCCAGTGCTTAAATCAGGACCACGGACAGCTGCTGTTGCATTATTATAACTTGGAAGGAAGAAGGGATCCTTGAGAAGGTTTTAGAAGATCCCTGGAGGATCTCCCAATCTGCAACTCGGAGCCTTTCAAGATGCCCAGTTTACGTGTAGTGGCTGTTTCAAGAATGGAGAAATCAGGACTCTTTCTTTTGCACCCAATATTCTTCCTCCCTCCCTCCAAAAACTTAACTCCTTTTCTTTCCAAACATGGGAAAAATTGGACAAGTTCTTATTTTAAAATTTTAAATCCCCATCTGCATTGGCCAAATGCAACGGAGAGAACTATTGTTAGCACAGAGAGAAGCCAGGGTTTTTTCACCCTGAACATGCCAAAATCTTGAATTTTAGGGGGGGGGGGAGATAAATTCTTATCACAAATGCCCTAAAGCAGTGTCTCCCAAATTTTGGTCTTCAACCCCCAGAAGCCTCAGCTAGCTTGACCAACAGCCAGGAATTTTGGGATCTGAAGTCCCAAACACCCGAAGGACAAAGGTTTGGGAACCGCTGGCTTAAAGGTCGGTCTCAGCTAGAGATTTCAAGGATCGGACCAGGGATCTTCTTCATAGGAACATGGGAAGCTTTCCTCTTCTTCAACCAGATCCTTAATCTAACCAACCTAGCAGTGATTCCAGGTTGGATAATTTCTCTGGAGATCCATGGTCTTCCCTGGAGATCTCCCATCCAGGTACTAACCAGGCCTGGCCCTGCTTAGCTTCTGAAATCAGACAAGGTTGGGTAGGTTCAGGGTGGTATGATGGAAGTCCAGGGTTTCCACTGACAATGCTAGAAAGAAAAGAGGTGGTGTTTGTAGAAGAAGACCGTGGGCCAGTCGAGGCGGGCCACATTCGGAGTGGGCCAGAAAGTCCCCAAAGACCTAAAATCTCTGAGCCATATCTCTAGCTGAGCCAAGTCCTGCAAACTCAAAAGAGGGAAAAAGAACCTTGTTCCTCGAATCACCAAATCCTACAGTTGGAAGAAACCCCAGAGGTCATCCAGTCCAACCCGATTTTGCCATGCGGGAAGTCCGAGTGGTGATTTGAACCCAGGTCTCCAGAGCCCTAGTCCAACACTGTACCTCACCGTCTCTTTGGGGGCACATCTACAGTGTAGAAATAATGCTGTTTGACAGCACTTTATCTGCCATGGCTCTAACTTATGGGATGTGTTGTTTGGGGAACCAGTGTGGCATAGTGGTTTTAGCATTGGACTATGACTCTGGAGACCAATGTTCGAATCCTGGCTGAGTCATGAAACCCACTGGTTAGTCTTGGAAAAGTTGCACTCTCTCAGTCTCAGAGGATGGCAATGGCAAACCCTCTCTGAACAAATCTTCCTAACCCCATGGTATTTTCATCGCTGGGTCACCATAAATTGGAAATGACTTGAAGGCACACAACAACAACAACAACAACAACAACACAGGTAACAACACTCTTGGGCAGAGAAGTCTCAAAACCTTGTAACAACTACAGATCTTAGGCTTCCATAGGATGGAGTGACAGCACCTAAAGTGCATTATTTCTCCAGTGTAGATGCACCTCGGGTTTACTCTAGACAGGATCCATAGTCCTGTTTTAGGACATTATATTTCAGTATCTCTGTCCTGCGGCACCAAACGTCCCTGCATCCCAGAGTCAAAGTCCCCTTCCGCACCCCCGAAACTTGACATTCCCCCAAAGAAGAGCCGCGTCTGATGGGGTGATAAAAAGTCTGGGGTGAAAGGGGGATTAGGGCTACTTAGCAGAGGCGACGGGAGGCGAGGGACGGGCTGGCGATCCCAAAGATATGACTATTTAAAGATAATGATTGCATAAATTTAATTAAGGCTGCCTTCATGCTGCAAATGGCCGTTTTGTAATTAACGGCGCCGGCCCTGCTAAGCAGGGGAGATCACATCTTCCCGAACGCTACCTCCGCCCGAAACCCGCACTCACCTCCCTCCGGTCCTCCATCTTCCCCTTTAATGAAAAGACAGAAAGCAGATGACAGGAACAATTTATCAACGGGTTCGGGTGTCAAACGCTTAATTGGGTGCACCGGGTGAGAAAGCGGGTGAGAGGCAGGTTTCCAACCCACCCCTGCCTCTTGTTTCCTTTGGATAGCTGTGACTTGTGGGCGATGGGATCAAGTGTTCCTCGTTAATTGACGGCGATTAGGATATAGATTGGTGGTGGCAGCGACTGGGCAGTGACAAGGAAGGGACAGGGACGGCTGATTAACGCCCGTGGAAAACAAGCTGCCAGGACTCACAATGCGTTAAGGCCTCCTCGCCAGGTGGTGACAGTTTCGTCCGGGGAAAGTTCGGAGCCATGCTGGAGCGTACAAAAATAAATACACTCATCCCTCCACATTTGCGGGTTTGATATTTAGGCATTTGATCATTCACAGGTTTGATTAATATGTTCTCTCTAGGAATATCTAGAGAGATATTCCCCGGCACAACTCTATGGTCAACTTTAATCAAACGTTGCACTGATGGACCTAGAGATTCTTAGAGAGAATAGTCTACTAGGCCTTTGTAACTCCTCCGGTGCAGCTCTATGGTCAATGTCTGTCAGAAGTTGACCAGAGAGTTGCACTGGAGGACCTAGAGATTCCTAGAGAGGCATCCTCTCCGGTAACAACATGGTGTTTTTGTTATTTGTGGTTCACGGGGGTCTTGTGCCCCTAACCCTAGCGAATTGGGAAGGACAAGTGTATAGTAATTGTATACGCATGCACTTCATGGTGTGGGTTAACATGGCATAATGGCTACTCTTGTCGCAGGAGAAAGGGCACACACTTGGGTAAGCGGAACTGTTGTACAGGGCAGAAGTGCGGCCTAGTTGCTATAGTTGTGCCCATTGGTATTGCAGACAACCTTTTTGGGATAAAGGGGGCAATTGCAATACCTAGGTGGGGGCAAACATCCATTGGTGTCACATGCAACTGTTCTTGGCAGAAAGCGGAGCTTTTGCTCAATTCGTGTTTCGTTGCAAATATCCCAAACACAACAAACTAGAAATCCCAGGGCTGTGAAGACAACAGTACACTCCATCTGATGCTCTCCAAAGCTGATATACAGAGGCACCCAGCCCTTGAACCCAGAGTTGATGGATCCTGTGTCTAGTTTTGGTCACCACAATTTAAAAGGGATGCGGACAAGCTGGACCTGTGTCCAGAGGCGGATAGCCAAGATGGCGGAAGGTCTGAAAACCAGCAAGCCCAACGAGAAGTAGATTAGTGAGCTGCATATGTTTAGGCTGGAGAAGAAAGGGTTAAGGAGTAACATGATAGATGAAGGAAGCTTGTTTTCTGCAGCTCCAGAGAATAGGACACATGGCAATAGATGCAAGCTACAAGAAAAAAGATCCCACCTCGACATTAGGAGGAACCTCCTGATGGTAAGAGATGTTCCACAGTGGAAGACGATGCCTTGGAAAGTTGTGGAGTCTCCTCCTTTGGAGGTTTTTAAACAGAGGCTGGATGGTCATCTGTTGGGGTTGCTTGGATTGTGTCTTCCTCAATGGCAGTAGGTTGGTCTAGATCGCCTTTGGGGTCTCTTCCAACTCTAGAATCCTATGACTCTATGTTCAGCCATGAAAATTTGTTTGGCTCCTCGAAAGCTGCAGTCTTGACCTTGCACAACTTTGCTCCATTGCACAGACTTTGGCTCTCCAGATGTTGACAGACTACAACTGCCATTATTCCTCACTGCCAGATGGGGCTCACAATCCAGCAACACATGGAGAGCTCCCTCAGCCCTGATCTAGGCCAATGTTCCCAAAACTGGCCAAGGGATGATGGGGACTGTAGTCCAGCGGAGTCAAAGAGCGGCCCTTTGGGATGTGGGCTTGGGAAAGCCAGGTTCCAACCTGCACCAAAATGTGAAGTTCTCTCCTGTTATTGTGGGGATAAAGTGCTGAGGACAATGCTGGACATGCTAGAGGAAATTCTAGTTTTCCAATTCCAGTTCTAATTTTTCTAAGTTTAATTCTAATATTCAGAAGTTGGCCACAGAGTCACACTGGAAGACCCAGAGATTCCTAGAGAAAACACTTCTCTAGGCATTTGTTTGTCCTCCAGTACAATTCTATGGTCAGTCTCTGCCAGATGTTGACCACAGAGTTGTGCTGGAGGACCTAGAGATAAGACCTTTCTAGGCATTTGTAGGTCCTCCAGCCAATTCTATGTCCATCCTCCACTGAATGTAAGGCACAGAGTTGTGCTGAGATTCCTAGAGAGGTGTACTTTCAGGTTAAAAAAGGGTTTTTAAAAACTTTCACAAGATGCCTCTAACCACAACAAATATAGTAGTAGTGGCAGTAGTAGTAATGATGATAATAATAATTCCTTTCTTGCCTCTTCCCATGGATTGAGGCGGGCAGCAACAAAGCAGGAACCCCATGCGGACACTGTCTGCAGTAGACATATCATCCACATAACGATGGATTACACGCACCATATTGGCGGCGCACGGATGCGCCTGTCACGCTCTGTTTCGCTGCCACATGGCCACCAAGGCACCCCAAACAGGGCAATTGATATTTATTAAGGGAACATACAATAACTGTCTCATTAAATCAAGAGTCAAGCACAGGCTGGGTTTTCTAATCCAAAGTGTCACCAATCAGCGGTGGTTTGCGGGAGACAGAGAGGGAGGCTGCCATGGAAGGTGAGATGAGGCACAAGGTTTAAACGCATGGTTGAAGCATGTGTGCGTTTTCGGCCCAGCTTCTCGACTGACTTTGTTTTTTAAAACCTGCGTCTCGTAAACGGCGGGCCGTGTTTCCAAGGCGGCCCGGCGAGCAAAGGTTAATGCCCAAGATTGCATTCCAATTGAAAACGCAGCGACCGATAAATTCAGTTTGTGTCGAGTGGAAATGCTTCAGTTGCCGTCGCATCATGGTGGGGGGACAAAAGGGAAGGCAAGGAGGGAAAAGAGGGCAGAGGGATTTTGGGAAATGGGGGGGGAAGGCCTCTTTTTTGCCTTCCCCTCCTTTCCCACTCAGAAGGAATTAAATCACGAAGTTTAATGAATTGGGAAGAAGGGCGAGAAAAGGACGGATCTGGGCCTTGCGGAGAATCATGCGCCACACTTAGTGTGTTTGTGTGCAAGAGAGAGAGAGAGAGAGAGAGATAGAGAAAGAGAGGGAACGAGGAGCGGGGAGGGAAAACCACCGGAGTATAGAGCAAGTGAAAAATGTCAGGCTAAATTGCTCTTGACAGTGTTAATGTCTGCACCTCATAGCAATAATTACATGTAGATAAATAGTGAAATAGCTCTCAGCTGGAGCCTTCGGGCTGCATGCAGATGCCTTGAAACGGCCAGCTGGGGACCTTTTACATGGTGGGTTGTTTTATTTCATTTATATTTATTTATTTACGGGGTCTCTCTCTCTCTCTCATCCTCTCCTCCCACCTTCCTCCGCTCGCTGTCTCCGCTCCGAAGGCCGCCGGAGCAACATTTTATTTGAAGGCCCTTTAGAGAAATCAACTATGGGAAGACCACCGTATCCGCCGGGGTTTGGTTCCAGGATCTCCTCCCATGGATACCAAAAATCTGCAGAAGTCCCATTTGATACAATGGTCTAGTAAAATAGTGTCACTTATATCAAATACCAATAGCAATAGCAATAGCAAGTACATTTCTATACCATTTATCAGTGCACTTAAGCACTCCCTAGCGGTTTACAAAGGGTAAGCTAATCAAGGCTTGCTTATACATACAATCATCCCTCCATATTTGCAGCTTTGATATTTGCTGATTTGATTATTCACGGATTTGATTAATATGTCCTCTCTAAGAATATCTAGGTCCTCCGGTGCAACTCTATGGTCAACTTTAACTAAAAGTTGTGCTGAAAGACCTAGAGATTCCTAGAGAGAACACTCTACTAGGCCTTTGTAGCTCCTCCATTGGAGTTCTATGGTCAGTGTCTGTCCTCCTTTTCCAGGACACATCCTCCGGTGCAGTTCTATGGTCAGTGTCTGTCGGACATTGACCACAGAAATGCACTGGAGGACCTAGAGATTCCTAGAGAAAGGACCTTTCTGGACATTTGTAGGTCCTCCAGTGCAATTCTATGGTCAATGTCTGCCAGATGTTGGTCATAGAGTTGCACTGGAAAACCTAGAGATCCCTAGATAAAATACTTATCTGGGCATTTGTAGGTCCTCCTGGGTAATTCCATGGTCAACTTCTGCCAGATGTTGGCCATAGAGTTGCACTGTGGAGGACCTAGGGATTCCTAGGAAGCATGGGCTACTCTCCACCAAGGCCAGGGAATTTAGGATTACCCCTGGGAGACTGTGTTCTGTGTTCCCCAAGTGGGAGACTAATCCGTCCCCAAACAAAACAGGAAACAACTCCTTTGGTTTGTGTTGTTTTCCCCATGAAAAAACAACACCATTTCCCACCTTTAAACCATCTCTCTCTCTCTCTCTCTCTTTTTCACTTGGTCTGTCTTTTAGTCTAGACCAGTGGTTCTCAACCCTTGGGTCCTCTAGATTTTTGAGACTTCAACTCCCAGAATTCCTGAATAATGAGCATATTGACTGGGACTTCTGGGAATTGAAGTCCAAAACATCTGGAGGCCCAAAGGTTGAGTACCACTGGCCTGGACTTTTTAGTCTAGAGCCCCTCCTGGTTCCAAGGTGCAACTGCAACCAGGTCTTGACTTTTGCCCCTTCCATGCTACACAACTATAGTGCACTAGTTTCCAAACTTTGGCCCTCCAGATGTTTTGGACTCCATCTCCCAGAATTCCTGACCATTAGCCAAGTTGGCTGGGGATTCTGGGAGAGTCGTAGCCCAACACTCAAACCACAATGGCTCTTAGTACTCCAAATGGGATGCAACTAAGGCATGTGTTATACTATGGACAGATCCGAGGTCTCCAAGAACAAGTGCAGTTGGTGCACGGGCTTAAACTGTGCAAATCCCAAAGGAGGTTGCCGCAACAGTTGAATCAGAATTGCAGGGTGCGTCTACATTGCAGGAATAATGCTGTTTGACTCCAGTTTAATTGCTGTCAAATCCTGGGCTTTGTAGTTTTGCAAGGTCTTGAGCCTTCTCTGCCAAAGGATTCTGGTGCATCACCAAACTACAAGTCCCAGGATTCCATAGAACGGAGCCATGGCGGTTCAAGTGGTGTCAAACTGCATTATTTCTACAGTGTAGACAAGGGGAAAGCAGAGTCCGAAGGGGGTGGCAAATGACATTATAGCCCCCGTTCATCAAAAAGTCCTGGAATTTGAACCCCCAAAGCCCTGGATCCACTACGCTACAAGTCACAACCCAACTCAAGCTGACACAATACTATATCTATATCTCTATATATTGAAGAATAACTGAACATCTTGGAGGAACAGCAAGGAACCGGGCTGGGAATGTATCGCCGCTCCTTTCCTTTTGACTCCCGGTTATTTGCGACAAACTGTTCCCTCTCTGTGAAGCGCGAGGAGCAAAGAAAGCGAGCAAAATCACCCCCACAAACACAAACACAAAACACGGCTCCATTCTTCGGGAAAACAAAAAATATGTTCTTTGGAGCTTTCCTAGTTGTCAAACACCTTTTTTGTTTAGCTCAACAACTAATCCACTTATCGGCGGATAAAGCTGCCGGCGCATCACCGGGACGATAAAAAGCGTACGCATAAGAGACGCGCATACTAAAACTCGCTCGCACACACAAAATTAGCAAAAATTCGCCCATGGCTCCTTCACATTTGAAACAGGCGCTGGCAGGGAGAGACGGCGAGAGATAGAGAAAGGCGACGGCTTCGTGCGCAAACAAGAGACCTTTTTAAAATACACCCAATAAACTCCGTTTCCTCGGGAGAGATTGTGCACGATAACAACGCGCAACTTTTTTCTCCTTGTGTATAAATTCCTTCTTTCTCGGCGCAGGCAAACTCAGAAGCCGGAGAGCGGCGGCAGAAGAAGATGCTATCAGCAACATTGACAATATTTGGAATTAACAACGGATACAGCCAGGGATGCTTTCAGAAAAAAAGGAGAGCTTAATGTTATTTTCCTCCTTATTCACGCCTTGCAAAATAGATGCAGAATGTATTAAATGTTCCCCCAGCCACCCAACGCAATCTGTCCCCATCGGCAGGATAAAACGTAAGATGATGGGTATCGTTGTAAATAAAATTCAAGTTATTTCGGGTCTCGTTTTTGGAGAGAAAGGCTGGCTGTAGATAAAGCAATGGATGGATGTTTCATGGGATCCCAATGGAGTCCCTGGGTCTCCTAGGCCAGTCAGGTGGCAAATCCATGACCTTAAACTGTTGCAACAATGCAAATTCTGCACCTTGGATGTGTGTGTGGGTATGTGCCTTCAAGTCCTGGGATTTCTAGTTCCATGGATTTGGGTTTCACACCCAGAGAGCACTAGTATCTCCCCAAAGTGTGCTTTCAAGTCACCTCTTGACTTATGGCAACCTCATGAATTTCACAGGGTTTTCTTAAGCAACCACCCCAGAGGAAGTTTGGCCAGCTCCTTCCTCTGAAATAAAGCCTACAGCGTCTGGTATGCATTGGAGGTCTTCCATCCAAGATTCAAATTCTGGCCTCCCAGAGTCCCACTCTAAGACTCAGACTCCAACGCCAAGGTGGTTCTCCAGATTTCTTCGGAGGAGGTTTGCTAATATTGTCTTCCTTTGAGAATGAGTGACATGCCCATGGTTGCCCAAGTGGGTTTCCAGGGCTGAGCAAGGATTTGAACCCTGTTCTTCTGGAGCCAAAGTCCAAAACCACAGTGGCTCTCAAGGGCCCATAGCTCAGGGACAAAACATGGGATGTAGCCATCACTTTTCTAGATGGACGTTGGTCATGGGACACTGACTTAGCATTATTGAGCTTGATGGACCTCAACTGTCTGGATGAGCTGAAGGTCCTCTTCTTACGTTCCTACACAGAAAGCCCCAAGTTCATCTCAAGCTCAAGGTACGCAAGAATCATGTTCTGAGAGCTGCTGCTGCCATCCAGAACTGACCATCCCAGACTCCAGATGGCTTGGTTCAAAGGCCCAGGCTCACTTCTTGGCATGGCCAGGTATCTGAGGGATAGGGCTGAAGAAGCACGGATAGCACCATTAAAGTTCACACTAAGACTCAGAGGCACCATCCGACAAAATTGGGCAAAATGGGAATGTCTCTGCTTAGGATTCAATAGGGGACGTACATCTGTGCAAATGGATTTCCATCTGGAGGAATCGGAACTGAACATCTGTATCCAGCAAGGGGCCTCCATGACTTTACTATGTAGGGGAGCCAGCAGATGACCATTGCACATCATGACTAATGTACATTGGGTCCAATGTGAAATGGGCACCAATGTCTATTGGGACTGACATCACTCCTGCATATCAGGATTGATGCCCAATCGGTGCCAGTGCACATTGAGTACTTCTGATGCCATCTGGACAATGGTTAAGGAATGCCGACGCGCATAGGCAGACCTCGATGTGTATTGGGACACTACCCAGGGAGTGCCAATGTACATTGCTAGAACCTAGAACTCTTGCTGGTACCCAGATAGCATCTTTCCTTTGTTTGGTTGCATCAAGTTGAGCATAAAGTTAAGCAATGTAATATAGAACTGCATCCTATATCTGGAGCGCTGAATCTTCTCATACTATTCCACTGGTCTCTCTTGGAAGCGACGTTGCCGTATCAATCAAGAGGCGCACACCTGTCAGGTTGGTATCTGGAACTAAATGGAAACACTTGCCGGTTGGCGACCTTCCACCTCCTGCCCTCTCAACCCCGTTTCTCAGACTGGCGGTGTTTCCTCTCCGGCTCTTTGACAACAGGGATCCCGTACCTTGGGATCGTGGGTGACGCGCGCACCAGCCAAGGAAGGTAAACCAAAGGGCAAGAGGATGGGAAGAAGAGAAGGGCAAGGCAGGTCAAGATGAGAGAGGAAGCGGAACTTGGGAGTGCCCAAAGTCAACTGTTGAGCTTCATGGTCCGCAGGGCAGATGAAGGGACTTGAATCTGGATCCCAAGGCTCTTACTACTACAGTATACAACACCCCCTAAGCCCACCTCCAGGCAAAGAACATGAAAATGGTGACAGTCAATTGGAGGCAAGGAAAGTGGGCACCCTGAAGAAGCTGGACACTCAGTAGCTTTTGGGGTTGCCCCCACTCCTGTAACTTTTGAGTGTGGACCTCAAAGATGAGGAAGAACATCCTGATGGTGTTTGACCATGGAAGACATTGCCTTGGAATATTAGTGGAGTCCCCTTCTTCGGAGGCTTTTAAGCAGAGGCTGGATGGCCATCTGTAAGGAGTGCTTGGATTGCGTCTTCCTGCATGGCAGTAGGTTGGTCTAGATTGCTTTTGGGGTCCCTTCTAACTCTACCGTTCTATGTATTCCTGCATGGCAAAAGAGGGTTGGATTGGATGGGTCTCTTCTGACTCTATGACCTCAGCGACTGTGCTCAGCTGCACATGGAAATCGCTCATTAAACCTCCGCCGACCCTTGCCAAGTGCATGGTTAAACAAAAAGAAATGCCACATGCCCATCCTTGGAAAAGTCATAGCCAGAAAGTCCCCCCATATAGGCCTACCATAAATGCGCTACCATCCAAGGTACGTCATCCCACCCCCCCAAAAGCTCCTTGACCCAAACAAAGGAATGAAAAGCCCCTGTCCCCCTTCTCCCCCCACAAATAAATACCTTTTCTCTGCCCCCTTTAATTCTCTGCCCGGTTGTATCCCAGCCTCCTCTCCTTCCCATCCTCCCCCCTTTTCTAAAAATGCAGAAACACTCATTCGCCTCCTGAGCTCCTCTTGCCGGCCGTATCAGCTGGAGGAGGCTTAGAGCCTCGTCTCTTTGGATTTAGACTGAAATTTTGATTTTCTGCCGCGCTCAGATAATGTGGAAATCCCGTTCCCCGATATTTCCCGTTTATCAGTGAAGTGCAGTGCGGTTCGAGAAGGGGAGGGCTGAGCGCGTGCGGCGAGAAAGGGATATATATATATATATATATATATATTGTGTGTATGTGAATGTGTCTCTCCTCTCCATTCTACCTTGGTGTCTCAATTTCCACCTTCTTTTTGGCATCTCATTCCCCTTCCACCAGATATCTGTCCCAAAAGATAATGGAATTCCACTTCAGAAAATCTGATATAAAATAAATAATGTCTATTCCTAGGGAACAGTGTTTCTTTCTCTCTCTGTGAAAGTATCTGATGACAACAACAACAACAACAACATAATCAGATGTTGCAATGGTGTGTTTGGAATCGATCCCTGAGCTCTTATCACCACTGATGTAACTGAGATAACACCACCGCTGCCAATATTAGCAACAACAACATAATCAAGTGTTTTACTAGGAGCAATTCTTCTCTGGATAAACCTAGCGCATCTATCTGGTGCTGTTGTTTAGAATTGATCTTGTTGTTGAGAACTATTATCACTGTTATCTTCTTGGAGAAACTAAGATAACAACAACAACAACAACAGTGATAGGTTCCTTGGGATCAGTTCCAAGCAGATTGATGAATACTATGATTCCAGAGCTGCTAAGTACCACAATAATAATGCTATGATCCTAGAGTTGCTAGGTGCCACAATAGCAACGCCATGGTTACAGAGGTGCTAGGTACTACAACAAGAATGCTACAGTTCCAGAGGTGCTAAGTGCCACAATAATAAGGCTTTGGTAACACGGGTGCTAGGCACTACAATAATAATGCTACAGTTCTAGAGGTGCTAGGTACCACAATAATAATGCTTTGGTAACACAGGTGCTAGGCACTACAGTAGTAATGCGGTGACCCCAGAGATGCTAGGTACCACAATAATAATGCTATGGCTCCAGAGATGCTAGATGCCACAGCAATAATGCTGAGGTTGCAGAGGTGCTAGATACCACAATATGTATATTGGGGTGTCTACCATCCTGTCTTGTTGTGCAATGGGGTACTCTGCAACCTCAGCATTATTGCTGTGGCATCTAGCATCTCTGGAGCCATAGTATTATTACTGTGGTACCTAGCACCTCTGGAGTCACAGCATTAATATCGTAGTGCCTAGCACCTGTGTTAGCAAAGCATTATTATTGAGGTACCTAGCACCTCTGGAACTGTAGCATAACTGTGTGAGATGCACCGATACACAACACACTGTCCACTGGGACAAATGGTGCAACATTTCCAAAGATATGGCTACAGTTGTGCTCCACACTTGAAAATACAAATGTTGCCCTAGGGCACAATTCAATGCAATATTGTGTTACTTGCAAGTGAGAGCCAGTATTCTGTAGAGTGTTGGACTAGGATACGAAGAAACCGGGGTTCGAATCCTCACTCAGCCATGGAAACCCAAAGGGTAACCTTGGTCAACGGAGGGTCCTTAGCCTCCTTAACCAAACTCAACCACAGTCACATTTTTATGTGACGTTTTATGGCCATGTTTTGTGGTTTTGGCACATCCTGAGATTCTCTCTTCCATTGACTCTCCCCGTTTTTTGTGCTTTCCGCCTGCTTTTCGTTCCATGTTCAAGTGCTTGGAATCCAATTTCCTCCGGATATTAGGGAATGGCTTTTATCTAGCCTCAGCCTCTCGGAGTTGGAGGCGGTGGGCTGGATATATCTTCAAATAAGCAAATGTCCCCAAGATAGGATAAAAGATCAATAGGTCTCAGCTGAATCTGAGCAGGCAAATGTTTTCGGTTCCCCCACCAAACAGGAAAATAACACACACACACACACACACACACACAAAGGCACACATACCATGGCTGTCTCAACTAGAGTAGACCCAGTCCATCAATGGTTGAAAGGTGAGTTTTAAACACCCGTGCAAATCCCATTGATTCAATACATCTGTTCCTGTGCATTTTTGTATACAGCTTCACCCAATGGATATGCTTTTGTTTGTACCTACATTGCACCGTTGTCATATGCACATCGAACCATTGTTGCAGTCTGATACCAGTCACGAATCCATCCTAAGGAATCCTGGGATTTGTAGTTTGCTGAGGCCCCAACATGCTTTGGCAGAGAAGGCGAAAGGCTTTGCAAAACTAGAAGTGACAGGATCCCATAGGATGGAACTACAGCACTTAAAGTGGTGTCAGACGGCATTATTACTACTGGACAGATGCACCCTAAATTAGCATTTCCATGCCCAAACTAAGTAGCATTTCCTAGCTTAACCAGGCAGCAGCTGCTGTGAGCCACAGAGGTCTGTTCTCTTGTCAACCAGAAACCAATGTTTCTATTCCTTTCCCTCCAGTGATCTTTTGTGGGGCAACCAGAAGCAAGATCCTTGTTGCAATTTCTCCCTGCACCAGAGATGGTCGAAATGTCAGTACTCTGCACCCTGATAGACGGGAGAACAGATCTCCATCGTTTGCAGTGGCTGCTGCCCAGAAAGGGAGGATTGTGCGATTTCTGTGATTGTGGTAGTAGAGCCATGATTGCATAAATGTAGGGACTACAAAGCAGTTACGGATGCGTAAATCTAGGCTACCTACTCTATAACTGTGAAAAGCATTTCCAGTTGTGTACCTCCTTTCCGAACCTCCCAACTGTTGATGTTGTGTGCCTTCCAAGTCATTTCCAACTTGGAATCACAGAATAGAATCATAGAGTTGGAAGAGACTGCAAGGGCCATCCAGTCCAACCCCAATGTGCCATGCAGGAACCCTCAATCAAAGCATCCTATTGACAGATGGCTGTTTAAAGACCTTTAAAGAAGACTCCACCATTCTGCAAAGAAGTGTGTTCCACTCCTAAGTGACCCTTAGGCGGTTTTCTGGGTACGTTTCTTCCAAGAGGGTTTGCCGTGGCTACCCTCTGAGGCTGAGAGAGTGTGACTCACCCATAGTCACCCAATGGGTTTCCATGGCTGTGCCATGATTCGAACCGTGGTCTCCGGAGTCCTAGTCCAACGTTCATAACCCAACACTATGCTGCCCCCCTACCATGCCTCTGGATGGCACAACACTAATTTTGCAAAGGGCAACGGACAGATTTGCACCCGGGGCTGACCATATTTTTTGAGTTCATCACTTGAGGTTCTTGATAGGCCTAGAAAAGATGGTGGGGAAAAAGGAGAAGTGCATCCTCCCATTCGCCGTGGCCACGCTTGGCGAAAAGGCCGCACTCTGTGAATTGGAGATTGCGTCTGGCAGGCAAACGTCCCGCCTGTCCAAATCATAAAGGACTCATAATAATTAACGGGTCTAGAAACGGATTGGCCATTGCAAGATTTTCTTTTTGCACTCGTTTGTTCTTTCTTGTTCCCTCTTCCCTTGCTCAAACTTCCCTTTTCAGTGCAGGCGTTTCCCTGTGGATAGGGCCGAGGATAATAACATAAAGACCATCTTGGCCACCTGCAAATTCAGCAGGTCTTTTATTATTATTATTTTTTATTATTACTCCCCTTTTTCCACCTCTTTTTAGAAAGATAATTAAACCGGCGCTGGGCTAACGGGCGGCATCCGACACAGCGCATTAGCGGGGAGAAAGCGGCCGAGGGAGGAAAGCGGTGGCATCGGTGGGATATATATATTTTTGAAAGAAAGGAAAAGAAAAGAGGGAAGGAAGGAGGGAGGCAGGTGAGAGGAGGAAGAGACTCGAGGCAGGGCCGCCGTCGCCACCGTCGTCGTCGCCGCGCTCATCTTTTAATTTCTATTTTTTGGCAGCAGGGGTTGGAAAGCGGCGGTTTAAATGTCTCTGCTTCTTATAGCAATGGAGGAGAGGTATTTTAATATATGTTTTTATATAAAAAGAAGAAAAGGATTGGTGGGGGTTTAGGGAAGGGGGGAAGAGGGGGGAAAATACCCACCCAAGACACACTGCGTTTTCTTATCACATGGAGACAGTTGTCAGGAATCACTTTGACTGACTCGTTTTGTCTCCGTGGGTTTTTCTTCCTCCCTTCCTTCTCCCTCCCCATCCACCCGACCGCCGATGCCGTCAAGAGGGCCTCAGGACATGGATCAAAGGAGAGGCGCCGAACGCTCGCGTTGAAACTTCTGATCCCTTTCTCGGTAGAGATGCGCCCGAGTGGCAGGCAGACAGCTCTCCGCGACATCAAATGGAGGGGAGAGGAAGGGAAAGAGAGAGAGTGAGAGAGGAGAAAGGGAAGGGGAGAAAAGCGCGGTGGAAGAGAGGAAGGATGGGAGGAAGGCACGCAGAGTCCACCATCTGGGACCCCAAAGGCCACTTAGTCCAACCCTGTGAAGCCTCAATGAAAGCACTCCTGACCTCCTCCAATGAAGGAGACTTCACTGCCCTTCATCCATTTATTCTACTGCAGCTGCATCCGTGCCACAGAAATAATCCAGTTTGGCGCCACTTTAACCGCCACGACTCACGGCTATGGAATTCTGGGAGTTGTCACTGGTTGTGGCACCAAGACCTTATGACAGATTTGCCTTATGGTCACCCCAAGTCCTTTCTTGGCAAGGTTTGTTCAGAGTCAATTTTGACCTTCATAACCATGAGAGGAACAGAGCCCAGTTGATGGCAGCAGCTGCTGCCTATTGCATGGCGACTGAGGAGCAGTTGATCTGGTTCCATAACTATGGTTGGTTTTGCATTCATAACTCTGCTCCAGGCATTTACTTGCCCTCTCTGATATACATACATCCAAGAGAGTGGTTTCCTCCTAGATCCCATGCACGCACCCAATGGTTTTAATGGTCTTTCATTCCCACCCCTGGAGATTCTGCAAACCATAGACTGGAGTGGAGTTCCACTTGTGGTGCTGTTGCGCATGGATGTGAAATATGCATGGAAGTGCTTTGTGCCTGAATGCTCATTCTGCAGGTAATGGCACATCCATGCACATGTACACACAGATGTGCACTGCACCTGTACATTGACACACAATGCAGTGTCGCAATTCAAGGCTGCACGACTGGCATGCAATTCTATGAGCAGAAAGATACACTCCAGCCAAGAGTCTGCATCAAGGAGATGTAGCATGAATTATGCCTCAGTTGTGCTGTGCCATCTTTTTACAAAATTACGGCATTGCACAACCCGTGTTCATGAATGTGCAGCCATACACAACCATGCTCTCATTTCAAAAGGTCAAACAACCTGGCAATGTGCACAATATGCAATGCAATGGAAACATGTAACTGCTTTTCTAACCTCCGACTGAATGTGGCCATCACTCATTGACCAAAATAGCCCACCTGTTTCCAGAAGCGAATGTATGCATGCATAAGATACTGAGACCACGCCTGATACATTGATGTCTCTTCAATGTAGGATCTTGCCATAATTAAGGACTTGGGAACTAAGCCTTATGAGGAATGAGTAGGGATGAGTAGGGTAGGTTCAGCAAGGAGAAGAGAAGATGGAGAGGTGACATGATGGCCATCTTTAAGTATCTCAAGGCATGACATGGAGAAGATGGAGCCAGCTTGTTTTCCGCTGCTCCAGAGACCTGAACGCAAACCCATGGATTCCAATGACAAGAAAAGAGATTCCACCTAAACATTAAGGACTGTAAGAGCTGTTCAATGGTGGGATAGACTGCTTTGGAGGGTGATGGACCTCTCCATCTTTGCAGGTCTTCAAGCAGACACTGGATGGGCAACCTTCAGGAGTGCTTGAGTTGCATATTCCCACATGGAAAGGAGTTGCACAGGATGGCCCTGGAGGCCTCATCCAGCTCTACATTTCTCTGACCTTAATTTTGTATTTCTGTATTTCTTTTGCATATTTTCAAGCCAAAGATGGTTGAAACCATTGATAAAGAATTTGTGGATATGGAGGGCCAATTGTACTGCTTTTGAACATTTTCAAGCTGTGGATAGTTGAATCTGTGGATAAAGGATCCATGCCTATGGAGGACCAAATCTATTTCTTATGCATATTTTCAATCTGTGGATGGTTGAATCTGTGGATGACGGATCCGTGGATACAGAGGGCCGACTATTATTCCTAGCCTGCAAATTGTGAGATAATGTCGGGACCAGGATCACATCATGGGTCCGACAAGTAGTCCTTGTTGTCGGACTGCGGTTGTCTCTGTGTCCCTGCAGGCCGGACCCCGGGGCCTTTTTGCACTTTTGCAGTCCAGCCCAGCTGCTAATCGGTCTGGAGACTCCACATCCCTTGAAATCGGAGAGGGGTTGGTGGGGGGCATTTGGATTATTCCCTTTGTCCGATTCCCAGGAGCCGTGGGTGTCTTCTGGCCCCCCGTTTTGCTGCTTAGGCGAGATTAGATCATCCACTTCGCCGTTTCTCCAGGCATCCCTCCTCCGCCTCCCTTCTCTCCTATCTCCCCCGAGTCCTTCATGATCCCCTTTCAGGTCCTCATTGACTGCAAGGAGATCCCCCTTCATTTCCCCAAACCCTGATAAGCTTAAAGGCCCCGGCTTATCATCGCGGCTCCGGCCGTCCCCACCTTTGATCAATTTACTCATTTGCGGCCTGTGGACCCCGGCAAGAGGGCTGATCTCGTGCCTCATGCCAAGAAGCGCATTGTCCTTGCGCGGGGGTTGTGTAATGGGGAGACGAGGGCGTTGTTGTTCATTTCTCCTTCCATAGCAAGACCCCAAGAGACCCCTATTGTCACCGTCCTTCGTGGTTAGCTTTTGCTAGTTTTAGGTTCGCCATGGCATTCTCTAAAGATCATGAGGCAGTGGCTAATAATAATAATCTATTGTCGTGATTGTCCTGTGCCTTCAAGTCATTTCTGACTTATGGCAACCCTAAGGCAACCTTATCATGGGGTTTTCCTGGCAAGGGTTGTTGCAAAAGTTGGCACTATGTCTTCCCTGGTCTGGATACTAGGCTCTTGTTGGTGCAGCCCACAATTGCATTGCTTTATTTTCTGTTGTTACGCACCTTCCATGCGTTTCCGACTTATGGTGACCCTAAGGCAAACCTATCCTGGGGTTTTCTTGGCCAGGTTTGTTCAAAGGAGGTTTGCCATGGCCTTCCCCTGAGGCTGACTTGCCCAATGTCGCCCAATAGGTTTCCATAGCCGAGCCGGGAATCGAACCCTGGTCTCATCATCATCATCCTCAAAGTCATCCTCACCATCCTCTTCACCATCATCATGTTGATTTATATGAACATGTAAATGCGTTTATAAAGGCATTTATGACTGCAGTGTAAGCTGCATCTACACTGCAGAATTAATACAGTTTGACACCGCTTTAACTGCCACGGCTCTATGCTATGGGTTAAACTATATATAGCTTTACTCAGTCTTTAGTCTTCTGCACCAGAGAGCTCTGATCCCCCCCCCAACGAACCACCAATCCCAGGATTCCACACCATGGAGTTGTGGCAGTTAAAGTAATGTCAAATT